>NC_045974.1:28821752-29121752 GCF_010909765.2 Amblyraja radiata | reverse complement strand
TAAATTGTAGGAACTCACCCATGCATTAAGCACACCGTGTAATGGCGCAAACACATTGAACTCTGCTTCTGAAATTCAATTATTTTGTCTTCAAAACATGTAGAAGCCAACCTCAACAGTATGAAGTAAACACAATGCATTGTGCTTCCGAAACTTAGCTGCACTGATGATGATTATAATAAACTGTGAAAGCACAGCCACATTTGTATCACCTGTTTACTGCGTGGCACCAAGAACTTTCTACTCTTGAGTCCAGTCATCTCAGTAAGGAAAAGTAATCATTTGCAAACGAGAATAAAGCATAGATTTGACTTTACATTATAAAGTCATCAGTCAGAAAAATGGGGACAATATGACATTAAGTAAGTCCCTACCTTACACTCCAATAGATAGCACACTCCTGATGTTTTCCACTCTGCCATACTTTGCCCATTATAGTAGAATTTGTTGCCAAGGACACATACAGCTGATAATAAAAACACAATATTTCAAATTAATGTTTATTTGTTCAACTAAGCAAATGCTATTTCTAAATAATGAAAGTGAAAATAACAAATAATGTTATATGTCGTTTCCATCCGATATACGACCAACACAAGTATTTTCCCACTGCAAAGTAATTGATTCAAAGTTTCCTTCTGCATCTGAAGGTGCTGGACACTCTATAGTACAGCCATTCTCTGCTCTCTTGACCCAGGGCTTCCAATTTGTCTGACCTTGTGAAATTTTATCAAAAAATATGTTAAAAACTGAAATTAAAATAATTTTTAGAATAAAGAGAAACAAAATACAGTTTATTTTTGAGCAAAACACAAAGTGCTGGAGAGATTCAATGAGTCAGACAGCATCTGTGGAGGGAATGGATAGGCAACGTTTCAGGTTGTGGCCCTGTTAACATATAGCCTGTCCATTCTCTTCACAGATGCTACCTGACCCGCAGAATTCCTCCAGCGATTTGTGTTTTGCTCAAGATTTCAGCATCTGCAGTTCCTTGTCTTTACAACTTATTACTACATGTTCAAACCTTGAAACCTAGAGAAAACCTCTCAACTTTTACCTACAATGTCAAAACCGACGTTAGGGTCGGGTGAGCGGGTGTAGGGAAAGGTAATGGGATATATCTCCGCTATTTTTTCACTTCATCGTTAGTTCAGGGGTTTTTGCATTTTATTTTTCGTATCTTTTTAGAAATGCTTTCTTTTCTTTTGCCTTTCTTCTTCCTTTCCCTTCTTTCCTTTTTTCTTTTTGCCAATTTACTTATTAGTTTATAAAATGTTAAAACTGAAGCTGTACGAAAATTGTATAATTGTTATGTCGATTACTTTCTGCTTGTACAATTGCTTCTAATAAAATAAATATTAAAACAAAAAAAAACTTTTACCTACAATGCAAAAATGACTACCAGTAATTGAAAATGTCACTGTCTTGCATTTTATTCTGGGACTTAGAACAGCACAGTGGTGCATCTGGTAGAGCTGCTGTTGCACAGCATCAGAAACCTGGGTTCAATCCTGACCTCGGGTGTTAACTGTGTGAAGTTTGCACTTTCTCCCTGTGACCGCATGGGTTTCTTCCAGTAGCTCCGGTTTCCTCCTACATCCCAAAGACATGCAATTTTCTAGGTTAATTGGCTGCAATGATTGCCCTGAGTGTGTAGGGAGTGGAAGTAAAAGCGCGATGACATAGAACTAATGTGAACGGATGACCAATGGTCGGCATGGTGGGTCATAAGATCATGTGATAGGAGCAGAATTAAGCCATTCAGCCCGTCAAGTCTACTCCTACACCGCCATTCAATCATGGGTTGAAGGGCCTATTTCTATGCTGTATCTCTAAAGGCACATAAGGCTATTTAATCTCCACTCTCCGATGGGTGTACAGTAAAAAAAAAAATTTTAAATGCTGAAAAGACTCAACAGGTCATGCAGCATCTGTGGATACAGAAACAATGTTAACTTTTTCAGGAACTTAATCCTGACCTGCTGTTTCCACAATTTTCTATTCTTGTTTCAGATTTTCTACATCTTCAAACTTTTAGTGGGAGACAGAGACTGCAGGTGTTAGAATCTTGAGGAAAAGACTAACAGCTGGGGAACTCAACAGGTCAGGCAGCATCTGTGGTGAGAAATTGACAGACAACTCTCGATTTTGGACCCTTCTTCAGATTTTTAGTTTTTAATTCTCATTTACAGAGCAAATATAGCTTTGTGACCATGGTAAAAATCCACAGTATTATGCACTCTGTAATAACCAGACTTTCACCAACTCAAATCTATGCATTGTATCAAGGCAAGCTTTCAGCTTTCAATATTGGGCATTTCTTTATACTTCTAAATCTAATTGTTAAACACCAAAAATTATGTTTTACCAACACAACAATGAATAACCTGTTTGAAACCGAAAGACAGCAAAGCAGTGGCACTTCATCTTGATAAAACTGATGTGGTGGACATTTCTGTGGATTAATTCCTCCTGTTTGACATCACCATCCATTCAATGTCCACCCAAATGCTTTTTAGATTTCTCATGGAGGTCTAGTGATTAATCCAGGTGGCCAGTACAAAAATATATTGAAACAGGTACAAAGTACCCTTTTTTATGGCATAAGCAATAATTACTAGAGATATTACTGGGCTGCACAGTGGCGCAGCGGTAGAGTTGCTGCCTTACAGCGCCAAAGACCCTCGGTTCGATCCTGAATATGGGTGCTGTCCGTATGCGATTTGCATGTTCTCCCTGTAACATGGGCTTTCTCCGGGTGCTCTGGTTTCATCCTACATTCCAAAGACATGCAGGTTTGTAGGTTAATTGGCTTCTGTAAATTGTCCCTGCTGTGTAGGATAGAACTAGTATACGGGTGATCGCTGGTTGGTGCGGACTGGTGCCGAAGGCCCTGTTTCCACGCTGTATCTCTAAACTAAACAGCACTAAACACAAGAAACTGTAGGTGCGGGAATCTATTGGGTGCGCACCCAATGTGCACACGTTTCTCCCACCATGTTCCACCACCCTAGTTACCCTGCTCCTTTCCCATCCTCTGTGTGCTCATCTCCCATCCCCGAGTCCCATATTTCCCTTTCACTTGTCCCGCTCCTCTTTCCCCTCACCCTTTGCCATTCCACCCACATCCCTCCATCGGGCTTTACATTTCCACCTGCTCTTTTTTTCCATATTCAGCAACATTTTGTCACCTTTTTATCTCGAGCCTCTGTCATTTGCACCACCCATCTGCCAATCACCTCCCTCACCTGTATCCGCCTATCACTTGCCAGGCTTTAGCCCATCCTTAGATTCCTTTTTCCGCTTCCTCATTCTCCATAAGTTAGAATATGGGGCCCAACCCAAAGCATTGTCTGTCCGTTCCCTCCACAGATGCTGCCTGACCCAATTAGGTTTTTACTCAATAATTACTCATTTGCTGCAGGAAGTTTCAGCATTATGCAATAGAAAATCATTTTTCTTTCAGAATGAAATAAGATCATGACCATTACTAGGGGCAGCACAGTGGCGCAGCAGTAGTGTTGCTGCATCACAGAGATCCCGGTTCAATCCTGACTACAGGTGCTGTCTATATGGAGTTTGTACGTTCTCCCTGAGACCGCATAGGTTTTCTCTGGAGTTCCAGTTTCCTCCCTCACTCCAAGAAAGTACAGATTCATAGGTTAATTGGCATCTGTAAATTGGCATCTCATCCATACCCCGTAACACTGCTCTCTCTCCCCATCCCCGCACACGCAACAAGGGCAGAGTCCCTCTGGTCCTCACCTTTCACCCCACCAGCCGGCAAATACAACACATAATCCTCCGCCATTTCCGCCACCTCCAACGTGACCCCACCACTCGCCACATCTTCCCATCTCCCCCCATGTCTGCCTTCCGCAAAGACCGCTCCCTCCGCAACTCCCTCGTCAATTCTTCCCTTCCCTCCCGCACCACACCCTCCCCGGGCACTTTCCGTTGCAACCGCAAGAAATGCAACACCTGTCCCTTCACCTCCCCCCTCGACTCCATTCAAGGTCCCAAGCAGTCGTTCCAGGTGCGACAAAGGTTCACCTGTATCTCCTCCAACCTCATCTACTGCATCCGCTGCTCTAGATGTCAGCTGATTTACATCGGTGAGACCAAGCGTAGGTTGGGCGATCGTTTCGCCGAACACCTCCGCTCAGTCCGCAATAACCTACCTGACCTCCCGGTGGCTCAGCACTTCAACTCCCCCTCCCGTTCCCAATCCGACCTCTCTGTCCTGGGTCTCCTCCATTGCCAGAGTGAGCAACAGCGGAAATTGGAGGAACAGCACCTCATATTCCGTCTGGGGACCTTGCGTCCTTATGGCATTAACATTGAATTCTCCCAATTTGGCTAGCCCTTGCTGTCTCCTCCCCTTCCTTAACCCTCTAGCTGTCTCCTCCCACCCTCCCATCCGCCCGCCCTCGGGCACCCCCCCCCCCCCCCTTTTTCCTTCTTTCTTTCCCCCCCCCCCCCCCCCACCCCCCATCAGTCTGAAGAAGGGTTTTGGCCCAAAACGTCGCCTATTTCCTTCGCTCCATAGATGCTGCTGCACCCGCTGAGTTTCCCCAGTAATTTTGTGTACCTTCTGTAAATTGTACCTTGTTTTGGGATAGTGCTAGTGTATGTGGTGATCACTGGTCGGCATGGACTTGGTGGGCCAAAGGGCCTGTATCCATGTTGTATCTCTAAAGTCTAAAGTCTAAAGGTCATTTATCATCACTCCAGAAATTTGTCCAGGCGCTTCTGAGCTTGAGTCACCTCTGTGCGTCTGATGCATTGATTCCCCCTAGGGATGATGTCATTTCCCGCGCACCTCTTCCTGTGGAGCATTGTGGGTGAACGTTGACCTCATGGTCCTGGGAGAGATCATTGTGGGGACTTCTGAGATAACCTGGTCTTCCTAATGTAAGCTAAACAGCATGTAAAGTACATCAATTACTTTCATCCTTCGAGTGACCACATCTACTTTCATGTTATTCATGCAACCTTCCTCCCACCATGCACCACCAATCAAGTAAAGCACTGATCTCATTCCCACCTAAACATCACTACACATCCATGAGTCTCAAAATTCACTTATCTTCCAAACCATCACCCACGCAAGCATCCATCAATTTTTCTATAGGGCACCACAGTGGCGCAGTGGTAGAGTTGCTGCCTTACAGCGCCAGAGATCCGGGTTCAATCCTAACTATGGGTGCTGTCTATATAGAGTTTGTATGTTTTCCCTGTGACCATGTGGGTTTTCGTCCCACACTCCAAGGACATACAGTTTCATAGGTTAATTGGCTTCAGTAGAATTGTAATTTGCCCCTCGTGTGTAGGATAGTGCTAGCGTACGGGGTGATTGCTGGTCCGCGCGGTCTCGGCGAACAACAGTACGGTATCTCAGTATCTGGGCTGTATCTCCAAAGTCTAAAGTCCACTACACCCTCACCAACCATGGGATTTATGTAAATGTGCAAGAAGGACAGCACGGATATGATGGACCGCAGGGCTGGTTTCTGTACTCTGACCCTTCTTTATCTGTCTGTCTGTGTAAAAGACAATTTGTCAACAAACCTGCATGATATCTTTATGAGGGTGGAAACTTGAACATGTAAACTTAATGAACTATAAAGAACTGGTGTGTGTTGCTTCTTGAGTCTGTAGTGCAACAATGCCCGAATGTTCTGTATTCTTGCTATTCTTAATTCTTCCAGTTGATGCCAACATATCTCCTTTTGAACACATTGGGGACAATGTTCCCCTTTGGTGCCTGAGTGGTGTACCAGTGGAGCAAATTGCCTACCCCTTGCAGTATTCGATTTGCTTTTCCTTTTGATTACAGTTGGACATAAATTAGCAAGATGTTAGGCAGATGGACCATCCACTCTGCCAATTCACTACCCAAACTGTAAACATGAAGATTACCCCAGAGAACAAGCAGTCCCATTGTTCTTTCTAACCCCAACAGTGGGACTGTACCTTTCCTTCATCCTTTAAAACAAATAGATTGAAAGATACAGCATGGAAACGGTCCACTGATTTCACACCAGCCGTTCACACTGGTTGTATGTTATTCCACTTTCACATCCACTCCCTGCACACTAGAGGCAATTGACAGAGGCCAATTACAACCCCACACATCTTTGGGATGTGGGAGGAAACCGGAGCTCCCAGATGAAACCCATGCTGTTACATAGAGAATGAGCAAATTGCACACACAGAGCACCTGGTGTCAGGATTGAACCCAGGTCTCTGGCACTGTGAGGCAGCAGGTCTACCAGCTCTATCACTGTGCCTCCTTGTGCTGGCAGTCAATGTATCAGCTTGGTGGAAATAGGGTCAGTTATGCCTCTATCATGTTAGCATTTAGGTCACAATTTGCTGGCTGGATTTGTTAGATTAGCTGTTGGAAAATCAGCCAAAAAGTCATGTAATTTGCAAAATGGGATCAGATGATATATTAGGAACCTCAATTGCAATTTTGAGGTGGCAATAAGTGGAATCTGCAGTGCAGACAGACTTTGTCTGCAGTACAAGTGCTCAGTAACGTAGCAGACTATCAGCTAAAAGTATCAAGCTCATATGTGAGTGCAGAAGTTATTTAGTGCAAAAGAACCTAAACTCATTTCATCAAAAGATTCAGAATTATTATTCCACATTAAATGTTCAGCTAAGGGACCTGTTAAGGTGAAAAATTCATGATAAACAAAAATAAAAATCACCAAGGAATAAGCAATCCAGAGAAAATATGCCCAGTGACAAATGAGCTTGAGAGCAGCAGAAAAGATTTACACAAACGCCTGCAAATCTTGAAAGAATCTTGTGTCAATTGAGAAATAGAACTGAGCCTGGAAATTATGAGCTCAAGCACAATATTCTATTTAGCAGAGGGATAGACTTCAAGTTCCACTGGTTTAATAGTTTTCCAGTAACAATGAATGATACTGGATGGCAGCTCACTGACCATGATAAATGCCGAAGAACTATCAAGTGTTGCAATCAATATTCAAACTCCTATCAACCAACCTGCCTATATCACACACATTGCACTGCCTGATGACATTTTAATTGTCCACGCG
Organism: Amblyraja radiata; assembly: GCF_010909765.2. Classification (NCBI taxonomy): domain Eukaryota; kingdom Metazoa; phylum Chordata; class Chondrichthyes; order Rajiformes; family Rajidae; genus Amblyraja; species Amblyraja radiata. Next base: position 29,114,676 of record NC_045974.1, on the reverse strand, counting down.
CTTTAATTGTTTTTCCCCTTCTAATGTTGGATTATTGACACATCGTCAATGAAGATGGAATCAGTTCAGGAGGTTTGTTGATATTAAAAAAGACAAAACATGCTTGAATAACTCAACGGCTCAAGCAAGAGTCAAGAGAGTCAAGAGTGTTTTATTGTCATATGTCCCAGTTGGAACAATGAAATTCTTACTTGCTGCAATGCAACAGAATATGCAAACATAGTATGATATGACAAACGAGAGAGAGAAAATAAAAGCTCAGTGTGTACATATACACATACTCAGAACATCTCTGGAGAATGTGGATACATGATTCAGACTGATTGCAGGTGGGGAGGGGGCGAGGAAGCTGGAAGACAGGACGGACAGGACTAGTTGTGGCAACTGACAAGTGGAGAGAGGTGAAGTTGGTAGGCGGATAGTTGGACAATGTCCAGAGATGGAAAGACTAAAAGTGTGACATAAGGATAGAAGAGTTACAAATTGTGAGGCCAGAGGAAGGAATCTAGGTGAAAGAGGAGGTTTTGGCAACATCAAATGCACCATCTTTGGTGAATACAAAAGATTTCAAGCACTGTTTTTCAATAAGTCCACTGAGTTCTGCTCAAAATATACCTCTCACTGAACATCGCTAAAAGATTATTCATTCATCCATTTAGCGGATGGGGCTTCATTGATAAAGTCAACATAACCTCCTTGCCTTATTTATCCTTGAGAAGCTCATAGTGAGCTTCTCTCCTGAACCATTGCAGTGTGTGTTTGTTAATCTGTGCCCCTTCTGGGCCATTTCAAAGTCATGCTGTCGAGCCATGCATTAACCAGGCTAAATTAAGGTTGTGGTTTATCTATCGTAATGAACATCTTCTGGAACTTGTTACGCACAAATTGTCTGCTGTATTTTCTACATTCCAAAGGTATTTTCAAAACTTTAAAACATTTTGGAATCTCCAATATAAATCTTTTTTTTCAAGAATCGAACTATAAGGACTCAAATTAGTCACAGAGACAAAGATAATTTTTGTTTATCTCTTGTAATTTTCAAGAATAGTGGGACTTCTGTTACCCCACAGAAAATAGGCTGCAGTTTGTGTGTGAATCGCAAAGAGGAGAGTCACTGATGTAACTCAAAGAATTACAGAAACTCAAATGACCCCTTAAAACAACATAGAAACCAGGTCAACTGGATATGTCTCAAGATTACTTATGTACATTCTTAAACAAAATATACATTTGTAATCAGTAAAAAAAATAAAATTGATGAGCACACATACTCCCTTTCTGTCTTGACCCGAAACGTCACCCATTCCTTCTCTCCAGAGATGCTGCCTGTCGTGATGAGTTAGTCCAACATTTTGTGTCTATCTTCGATATAAACCAGCATCTGGAGTTCCTTCCTACATACTCCCATTCTGAATGTTCATCTGAGAACTCACAAACTTGCTTTGTGCATAACTGATCGTGAAGTTTGTCAAAATGACAGCAAATGAAAAAAGATGCAATATTCTAGTTGACCATCAAGACTCCAATGCCTCCACACCGCACATTGTCTCTGTTTATCGTGGTTAAATATCAGATCAAAATTTACTCTTTTGGAATAAAATAGTTTTTGGTGAAGAGGTTGAGTTTCAATAGTTCAAATAAAATGAATGGACTCCCAACAATACTTAAGTGTAGAATATATTAGACACTCACGCTGGCATTCCTTACAGCATTTGCCTTCCACATAGACGGGAGCTTTGCCTGGAGGACAATTCTCAAGGGGACAGATCAGCCTCTTACACCGCACTGTTCCATTCTGGGGAAATAATACAATGTTATTTTAAGATTGTTTTTGCTAGCTGACAACATTGCTGAATTATTAACCGCTGAAATAACTTATGGCTGACTATAACAGACCAAGTGTCCTGTAAATCTCTTCAATGTCATATACAAATCAGTTTGAAGTCAAACTGATGATATTGTGACAATATATCCCCAACTGTAAAATCTAATTTAGAGAGTTTGGGACTTCTTCTGCATGAAATCCTTTCTGATTTTAGATGAGGCTCAAGCAGGAGGTGGTTTCATTTGACACTTCAGTATAACTGTTTTAGAACTGTTTGTTATTCACGGGACACTGAAGGAGGCCATTCTGGGCATTAAGTCTTGGACAGCTCACTGAGCAACCTCATTGGCCCACCTTAGTTTAGTTTAGTTTAAAGATACAGCATAGAAGCAGGTCCTTCGCCTAACTGAGTCCCTGCTGACCAACGGTCATCCTTCATGCTAGTTCCATGTTATCCCACTTTATCAACCACTCCCTACACATTAGGGACAAATTAGCTACAAACCCGCACCGTCTTTTGGGAGATGGGAGAAAACCAGAGAACCAGGTAGAAACCTACACGGTTACAGGGAGAACGTGCAAATTCCACCTATTATTCCAGCAACTTGTTTTCTCTTATTCAACCCCACTAACACGCCAGCCATCTACTACGCTAAGCATAATGTGTAGCCGCTAGTTACTTAATGACGAGCAAGGCTTTGGGATGTGGGAAGGCAAAGGAACATATGGGTAAACCCATGTTGCCACAGGCAAAATATGCGAATCTCCGTACAGACAGGGCCAGAGACAATTGCACTATTGTGGTACCATTGTGGTGTCCCTGCTTAATCAGCACTTGAGTACATAGGAGGACACATGGTGCTGGAGCAGGTCAGCCAGCACCTCTGGATAAGTGACATTTTGGGTCGGGACCCTTCTTTGGCCCGTGATATCCATGATTTCCAGAGATGCTGCCTGACCTACAGAGTTACTCCAGCATTTTGTGTATTTTTTGTGTAAACAAGCTTCTGAAGTTCCTTGTTTCTAAAGTACATTGGAGCAAGAGAAGGTGGTTTGTCCCCTCAGTCCTGCACTGCCATTCATGCTCTATCCAGTTCCCCACAGCCCTCTATTCCCTGATCTTTCAGCAATCTATTCACTTCCCCTTTAAGTAACCCCAATAATCCTACAATCCTCTGGGGTAAAGAATTCCAGACATTCACCACCCTTTCTGAGAAGAATGTGTTATAACTGCTGAGAATGAGTTGAAACGTCTCACCAGGAATTTTCAAGAAGCTTTATCTACTTTGTTGTTGTTCCTTCGCTACAAGTTTAGAAAAGACTCTGATACAAAGAGAAACACTGCAATCCAACAATGGTTTTTGAATAATCTCTTGGGAAACGATGGCTGCAAACTCCTGTGCAAGTTTCAAAGAAGTGGAATTCTTGGCTTGTTAAAAGTGTCCACTGATTTTGATGCAGGACCTATAATGCTCTAGATTCTTACATATTTTTAGTTCCTGCTAACATTTAGATCCCGCTTGCCTGGCTAATCTATCCATCATAATTATCCTTTCAGTATTAAAAGATAATTTCCATATTATTTACAGAATGGAATTTAGTAATTACTAAAATTGATTTTTTGGCTCACAGGAGGTATGTTTTCTTTTGTGGTGTCGTTTCCTTCTGATGTAAGATTTCTGTACTCCCAGCAATATTATTAATGAGAGGAATGATCTGAGCTGCACTCTCCAAAGATCTAACCTCAGGGTAAGTCTATTTGACAACATTGAGCAGTTGGAAAATAAATCTCAAATAGCTGGACCTTGTAAGCAGAATGTATATTGTTGCTGACTTAAGTGTTTTAATCTATTGCTGCAACAGTTCCTGAACAATCATTGTATAATCCTAAACCCACCCTTTTTCAGTCTCATTTAGTTTAGTTCAGTTTAGAGATACAGCACAGAAACAGGCCCTTCGGCCCACTGAGTCCAGGCTGACCAGCGATCCCCACACTCTAATACTACCATACACACACAGTAGGGACAATTTCCAATTTTACCAAAGCCAATTAACCTACAAACCTGTACGTCCGTGAAGTGTGGGAGGAAACCGGCGCATCCAGAGGAAACCCACGAAGGTCACGGGGAGGACGTACAAATCCGTATAGACAGTACCCGTTGTCAGGATCATGCCCAGGCTCTGACGGTGTAAGGCTGCAACTCTAATGCTGCACCACCGTGCTGTCCAGCTGCACATCTTAAATCTTTTCCTGCAATCTTTAGTCACTTTATTCTAACTTTTGTGTGTCATACTTGATGGGTAATAGAACCACAGTAACCATTACCATTTACTCCACAACCATTCATTTCATCCAGCTCCTCAAACAGGCTCATCTCTCTGACCTGATCTTTGCAAGATCCATAAACCTGGCACCAAAGCTGATTATCCAATTGTAAAGCAAAAATCTACAGATCCGAGACTATAATGAAGGATCAAACAATGAAGTAGAAAGTGAAAGTGCTGGAAATACTCAGTAGATCAAGTGGCATCAGTGGAGAGAGAAACAGACCTACATTTCAAGTTGATTACCTGTCTTATTGACCTGAAAAGATAACTCTGTTTCTCTTTCCACATGTGCTTCCTGATTTACTTACTATTTCCAGCAGTACTTTATCCTTTCCTCTCCCTGCTTCCCCATCTCACCCCTCTCCCAGCATCAGCTCATATAAAGCATCATGGGCATTTTCAAATTTAAGGGCACTCCAAAAGAGGCACCCATTGTTCATAGTGAGTTCATAGCTCATTAAATGTGGCGGGACATATAGATAGGTGGTAAAGAAGGCATATGGTATGCTTGCCATCTTTGCTCGAGGATTGAATGTAAGAGTCATGATGCAGCCTTATAGGACCTCGATTACGCCACATTTGGAGTATTGCGTGCAGTTCAGGTCGTCCCATTACAGAGAAGCTTTGGAGTTGGGTGCAGAGGAGGTTTACCAGAATGCTGCCTGGATTAGAGGGTTTCACCTACAGGGAGAGGTTGGGTAGACTTGGATTGTTTTCTCTGGAAAATTGGAAGTTGAAGGAAGACTTGATACAAGTATGTAAAATTATGAGAGGCATAGATAATGTCGACAGTCACAACCTTTCACCTAGGGTGGAAATGTCCAACACTAGAGGGCATAGATCTAAGTTGAGAGGGGGAAAGTTTAGTGGAGATGTGCGGGGCAAAGCATGGTGGGGACCTGGAACGAATCACCAGGAGTAGTGGTGGAGGCAGACACATAGGGGCATTTAAGAGGCTTTTAGATAGGCACAACGAAGTACAGGGAATAGTGGGGTATAGATCATTTGCAGGCAGATGAGATCAGTCCAGCTAGGAATTATGTTTGGCACACTCATTGTGGACCAAAGGGGCTGTTTCTGTGCTGCACTATTCTATGTTCTATGATGTGCCTTATGGAAAATTATTCCTGTTGGGAGAAGAGAATTTCCACAAAACGCTTAATCCTCGTCTGACTTCCTCTACCCACCACAGTAATTCCACATCTACGTTTTTGGATTGTAGAAAATTGAAAATATAGAACAGAGCAAGGATTGACGATCTGTGGTTGAGAGATACCTTGCATGTGCAGTTCTTACAGCCATCTGTCCAATACACAGACTCCCTGTAGACTTTGTCTTTCACCTTGCAGCTCTTCTCACAGTAACACTGATCCAAACTGTTCATCTTCTTCTCGGCATAAGATAACTGGGTATAGATTTACATACAATCATTAGAACGTTTTGCAACTTTTATGTTTCAAATGTGTAATTGTATGCTATGAGGGAAATCAGGGAATCATCCTTCCTGTACAAATACATGTAGATACAATCATTCTATTTAATAACCCTCCGATTGACCTCATCTGCCACAATAAATTGCTCGTTTACATTTAACATATTGAAACAAGACATCATGGAATCTGTGGGAGAGTAAATGAAAATCAGATTCCCACATGACTGACTCTGTGAATAGCTCTCAGAACAGCTGATCACGGAATATTGTCATTCCCAAATCGAGTGACTCCAAAAATTGCTTCAAAATTGATGCAACTCACTTTTATTCAATATTACATTTCCCAAGGCTCGTTTGTAATTGAATGATGTCCATTTTATTGAAGCCTGAGTAATCTAACTTATGTCAATCACAAAGGCTTTGCAAATGCGAAGAAATTATTTCCTATGATGTCTTGGCCAAGAGATAAGGTTTGGCTTAGACAACATGGACCTAGGAAAGTTAAGAGAATCTTCATAGAATCATTGTAATTTGCTGTAAATTATTTCAAATGTAACTGCAAGGAAACAATTTACCAAGAAAGATAATTGAATCATTTATAACAAGGAGTTGAAACCAAAAGCAAGCTGTTCATCGTGTCACCACAGTGTTGTGTTGTCACCAAGGCATGTTTTGTCTTTTTTTTAGTTTGCAATGTTTTTTGAATAAAGTATGGAATATGCTTTTGAGTCTCATTCTGAAAAGAAATGGTAGTCATAGCAAAGATCATGGGAGATACATTTATTCAGATTAATTAATGATGCACCAAAATATCTCCCATCCTGGCTAATATTCTTCCTTAACCAAAATATCAAAAACCTCTTATAATTCAATGTTCTAACACAAAGCTGTAACAAAAAAATATTATCTTATTCTACCACAAAGCTTTCACCATGCACATATACAACAGTATGCTTGAAATTGTTTAATATGTCCAAAACATTGCTATAGGATGCTTTATAAATTATATATTAACCAACTCTTGCAGAAATGAATCATTATTAAGTATTTACCTTTGCTGAGGTTTTGGCTAAAAGATCCTGGAGCTCCATAATCTTTTGCACAAGTCCATGGAAGTCGTTACACGTTGGACAAGCTGAAATGAGAGACCAGAAGTGCTTATAATGTGAAAGTGGAATTCAGGAATTAGAGAAGAAATAAAAGTATGAATGAAAATCAAAAATTCAAGAAGACAGGAAAATGGAAATCAGAAAGATAAGTCGTAAATTAAGGAAATACATTACAGTTTTAATACCGTTTAAATGAAAAAGGTCAATTTTTTAGCTGTAAATCTTTGGCTGACCAGCATGTGATTATCATCCACCATTCAAACTGTTTTCCAGCTTTCAGAAATTAGTGTGCATTCACTCTAATTTCTGTTCCTGATCTGATTTTAAGATGATTTAAATGACTGAAATCTCCTGACCATAAATAAGCACAATTATAGCACATGAAAATGGGTTATCCGGCCCACATGTCTGTGCCAAATATGATGTCACGGTAAACTAATCCCTTCTGCCTGCAATATGACCCAAAGCCCTCCATATCCTGCATATACATGACTCTATCTAAAATCCTTTTAAATGCCACAATCTTCCACCAGCATCACTACCAACATGTTCAATTCTCTCCAATACATTCTCCAATGCTCCAGAGTAAACAATCCAAATTTGTCCTCTCCTTACAGCTAAGATCGAATTCAAGCAAAATCCTTATAAACCTCTTCTGCGCCCTCTAAATGGTCTCCTCGTCGTTCATATAATGGAGTGGCTAGAGCTGCACACAATACTCCAAATGCAGCCTAATCAAAGTTGTATGAAGTTGCAACATGACTTATTGATTCTTGTACTCAATGCCCCATTCAATGAGCTTGTCAAATGTCTTGCTAAAGTCTATGTGGACAATATCCACTGCCCCATCTTCATCAATAACCTTTATCACCTACTTAGAAAACTCAACCGAGTTTGTAAGACATAACTTGCCCCAGACAAAGCCATGCCGACTATCCGTAATCAGCTCATTCTCTTCCACATTCAATTATGAAATATTAGCATTCATTCTGAAACAGAGTGCATTTTACTGCTAAAGCTCTTACGATATGTCGACATTCCTAGTTTTAATAACTATCTAACGAATGGACAAGCCATGATTGCTAGTTTAATAGCACTGCTGGGTTTGGTTCTGATATCCTCTTGATCTAAACATTTCATATTTCACACACACACACACACACATGCATATAGATCTAAAAGAATCATTAAACGTACTTCGATTGAGGTTGGGGCATTGAGTGATATATCCTTGTGGCATCACTAGAATCTGAACATCTTGCATCACACCCTGTAGAGAGAGCAAGCCTCATTATTAATTGTCAATACAACAGACCCTCAACATATTTCTTTGTATTATATACATTATGGAATGTCAGTCTTTATTGCAAAAGGGATAGGGTGTAGTGGCCATTTGGCTTATTTTGTGTGTCATTAATTATGGCATGTGTCTTTACATTTTAGTCTGCCTGTTATTATGTGGGTGGGATTTATGACGTATTCTAGGGCGTGTTTGGAGATCGATTTCTTGCGCAGAAGCTTAGTTTTTTAGTTTAGTTTGGGACTTGCATGAGGAAGGAATACCCTTTGATCATGCGATGTGTAATGGAGACACGAGGAGTTTTCTAACCTTTAAAGTGATATGCTGGAGATTATAGTATACGATCGGAAGAAGGTTGTATACCTTATTGTTTTTCATCAACAATAAATAATCTATTAATCAAAAGACTGCGTATTACGACATTCTCCTTAATCATGTAGTCCACTTAGTGGCCAGAGGGTGTAATCTCTTGAACGATATAAAAATCTGCCGCTACATAGGGTACAAAGGTAGATTGTCTTGCTACAACCTTGCATGTCCTTTATAAAGTCACAATATACTGTCCAGAGCTTAGATGAATGGAAAGTTATCTTACTGAAAATATAACATTCAAAGGGATCTTGACAAAGGATAGCAGATCTTTAGTGAAGATCACGGTTCTGCTTCCAAATGAAACCAAATGACTTTAAATGAAACAAAACTAAATTGTCCTTTTTTCTGGATCAGGGCCAGGTGACAAGTATGTGACTGTGTGGGGTAAGAGGGGCAGAGAGATATGTGAACCTGAGGATGGTGGATGGTGTGATAAGATAATAATGAAAATATGAGATATATCTCTATGAAGATCCCAAACTGGCTCTGAACATAGCAGAGGCAGCCAAGCCCTGCTGCCCAGCAATGCAATGAGCTGAAGAGCAATGGTGCCCAATGCCACCGCATGATGTAAATGACAATGTAACAATGAGGTTGGCAATGATAAATGAACCTTGAGTCACTAATGGTTTGCAAAGTAACAATGAACAGTGAAAGGCCTGGATTGGATGTTTCAACTAGTGGGAGAGTCTAGGACCAGAAGCCATTGCCTCAGAGTAAAATGACAGACCTTTAGAAATGATATGAAGAGGAATATCTTTAGTCAGAGGGTTGTGAATCTGTGGAATTCACTAGCACAGACAGCTGTGGAGGCCAAATAATTGGATGTTTTCAAGGTGGAGTGACATATTCTTGATTAGTAAAGGTGTCAGGGGTTGTGGGGAGAAGGCAGGAGAAAGGGGTTGAGAAGGAAAGATAGATCAGCCATAATTGAATTGACGAGTAGACTTGATGGGCCAAATGGCCTAATTCTGCTCCGAGAACTTATGATCTGAGGATGAATGATGATAAATGAAACACTGTTTTGCAAGAACTACCCATACCATGGAATATGTGATGTGAATCGTTGGAGTTGTCTGACTCAGAAAGCTGTAAATACCAAGTTGTTACATACACTCATAGCTGAGATAAGAGAATAAAGAGATATAGGGATCAGGCAGGAAAGTGGCTTGTGATCAGATTAGCCATGATCTTATTGTGTAGCAGAGGAAGCTCTTGGAACTATGTGGCCCACTCCTGAAATTTCTTATTTTAAGATAGAGCTGAAATTGGACTGCCCCTGTTTCTTTTGTCTTGTACCAAACATCCAAAATGTAAGCCCCTGAAGAGATGTGCATAATTACTAATTTCATCTCAAGTAACAGAAATGTAAATAATTAATAGGGTTTTACAGTGCGGGACAGAATCTCTGGGGGAAAGGTTCAACATGAAGCCACCTGTTTTTCCAGTATAACATCACTATTAGTCCTCAGAAATTTGTCTCAGGATCTTACACAGTCAGAAGTGCATTAATTTCTTCAGCTAATTTTCATCATCTGACCTACATCCCAAAGCAGGTGTCAGAATCTTTTCAAGATTCTGGATTCCTATAACATTCATAAAAATCTGACCAAACAAAAAATCAGATACCAAAATGTGTGGTTTTAACTGCCTGAAATCAATGACTAGCTCATTTCTCTTGATGACATTGAGAGACAGGTTACTCTCCTGGCATGTTACATGTCAATAAATGCTCTATCTCCTTCCTGTACTCGTAATTCAGCCCACCACAGTGATGTCATCTGCGAATTTGTAGATGGTATTAGAGCCAAATTATAGGGATTATAGCAGGAGACTGAGAATGCATCATAGTTGGGCACCTGATTGATTGAGGTCTGGTGGTCAGAAAGTTGAGAATCCAGTGACTGAGGTCGCAGAGTTAGGAGATGAGTTTGAATAGGATTGTGGTGTTGAAGGCAGATCTATAGTCAATAAATAAGAATCTAACATGTCCTTGTTGTCTCGGTGTTCCACCTAGGTGTTCCACCTAGTGTGGGAACCATCACTAACCAAGTTAATTATTTTCAAGGCTGCTCACAGACATGCACAAAACTCCGTTTCCCAGAGGAAGTCTCACAATGAAGAGTCCTGGAGTAAGAAGCAATTGTCTCTGGAAATGTACTTTCAGTTTTAGGATGCGTGATTTCAAACAGATAAACATTGAGTATATTTCCATTCTAATATAATGCCCTGTGAGAATCTGCAAAACCCATTGTGACTGGCTCCAAAGCATTGTAGATGCCCTTGTCTTTGAGGAACGCTATATCCTTTCAGGAAAGCCTCTTCCTTTGCTCAATATACAATTTCAACATTTAATTTAGTCACTGGTATCATTCACCTTCAATTACATAAGGAAACAAAAATATGTATAATATGGTCCAACTCTCTGTACAAAGCTCACTAATTTTATTATGCTATAAAAATGCTGCAGAACTAATCTATATATTACTAAAAGTCTGATCTTGACCACTTCCTGGTGTTCTGTATATTGATTTTAGAAAAAACGCTGCCACTTATGGCTGTGATTTTTGGCCATCTTACTCAGAGTCCCCCTCCGCTGCGCAGGACAAAAGGATTTTTCCCATCAAAGAAAAATAAAAGAGTTATTAGTGATTTGAAGATATGAGACTTGTCTTAGCAGGAAAATCAGAGTAATTTTTAAAGATATGGTCTCCTTTCATTGATTCATTACCAGGATAGTATGGTGCAACACAACTTCGGAATTAAACCGAATTACGGACAGGGTGATGGGTGTGGTGAGAAATGAAGCAGGTATATCAACACTTTTTGGGGGGTTTTTGTTCCTTTTTTTCGTTTTTGTCTTTTTATTTTTTTTAAAGTTTTTACTTACTCTTTGATTACACTCATTTGGTAATTTAGGGGTTCTATTCTTACATAGTCACTTTCTTTTTCACTTTTTTTCTTTCTTGCTCTTTCTCTCTTTTTCTATTTAATCTTTGTTAAAAATTAAAATGGAAGCTGCACATTAAATGTATTATGTCATATGCCGCGGATTATACTTTTGTACACTGCTTCTAATAAAAATATAAATTTAAAAAAATAATAATAGGACAAAAAGGTTGAGATCCTCTCTCCTGAAGGCTATGCCCCTTCCGGAGGGACTGTAAAACCCGGAAGTGTGAAGGTGCCTCAGTTCTCTGCAAGATGGGGGAGCAAGAGGTCACAATTCTCAGTCTGAGCTGTGAATAACACTGAACACATGTATACTAAACTGTGACTGGTTTTACTGACCTGTCAGTGCCCTTAATGTAGTTTGAAAATGTAGTTTGAAAATGCAAAAGTGTGTTTTGGTTTGAAAGTGCTAATGCTGTGTTGCCTTTGGTTTTGAAAGTGCTAAAGCAAGCTGCAATGCCTTTGGTTTTGAAAGTGCTAAAGCTAGCTGTGTTGCCTTGGTTTTGAAAGTATTAAAGCAAGCTGCGTTGCCTTTGGTTTTGAAAGTGCGAAAGCAAGCTGCGTTGCCTTTGGGTTTGAAAGTGCTAAAGCAAGCTGCGTTGCCTTTGGTTTTGAAAACGCTAAAGCAAGCTGCGTTGCCTTTAGTTTTGAAAGTGCTAAAGCGAGCTGCCTTGCCTAATTAGAGCTGCCTTGCCCAATTAGAGCTGCCTTGCCCAATTAGAGCTGCCTTGCCTAAATAGAGCTGCCCTGCACAATTAGAGCTGCATTGCCTTCTGTATAATTAAAAGTCTAACCTTGACCACTTAGTGTTTGCACTTTATATTGATTTTAGAAAAAACGCTACCACCTGTGATTTTTAGCCATCTTAATCAGAGTCCGTCCCCCCCTCCGCATATCAGGTGCCAAGAATTTTTCCCATCGATGAAAAATAAAAGCGTTATTAGTGTTTAAAAAATGTTGAGATTCTCTCTCCAGTCAATCATGCCATGAAGGTCACGCCCCTACTGGTGGGAGGGGAGAGGGACTATATAACCCGGAAGTGTGGGCTTGGCTCAGTCTCTGCAAGATGGGGGAGGGAGAGGTCATGACTCGCTGTATTTAGTGGCCTTGCACCACGCTTGAAGTGGTATGAAACTGCACTTGAATTGGGTGCCCGTGCACCCTGCTTGAAATGAAATTTCAAGGAATAGCCGTGAGTCAACTGCGAGCCCACCAGCCGTGAGTGAGTGAGCTGCCAGCACAACAGGCTTGAGTGACTGAGCCGCCAGCCGGAGAAACCATTCGGCCCACAATGTCCATACTAGCCCTCTGGAAACCAATCCCTTCAGTGCACAACACCCATACTAGCCCCCCCCCCCCCCCCCCACTGGCCACCAATATTGGAATTGGTGGAGAGGTGGAATATTGTGTTGGGGGACCAGCCCTCCCGTGTGATGCTGGGACCCAAAGGGTCCCACTTAGTCTAGTAGAATGATATAATTCATCGTTATTCAGACAGCCAGAATAATGGTGTCACACACAGCCCACAAAATTCCTATTTGTGCATTTACAGCAAAGTAACATATATAGTCACATCCACTCATGTAAAAGACTGCTGTTGAATAATTTAGTTGGCAAGTATTTGAAGATGTTCTGCCCATGCAAGTATCTCGGCAAACCCAGAACTCTGCCCTGAATTGTATAATTGCAGTGTAAATGAAGAACTGCCAGGCAATTAAATATAGTTCTACATGGCTGAAACCTAACTACAGCGTAAAAAGCAGCAGTGTAAATGCAGCTTACTTTTGTGGCATGTATGTCTGAAAAACCTTGTGAATTAATGATGTTCCTTTAGTTGAGAACAGATTAAAAAATGTCAACAGTTTTCAATATTCAGTAATTTTTATACAGATACAATTCAATATAAGGATATACATTTCCAAACAACAAAACCATTGATAAAAATATTATTTTGTATTGCTAAAGAAAATTAATTCCAGATTACGATATTCACCCACCTTGAAAATGCCATGTATATTATTTCTTTGTCCCAACCAAAGTGTTGAGCCAGTGGGAATGTCCAAACACGGCCTTTCAATAAGTCGTTCATAAATCCTGCAGATAGAAAACAAAATGATGATTCTGTTACAGAAGCTATTAATTTATTTTAACTCCCCTTCCCATTCCCACACTGACCTTTCTGCCCTTGGCCTCCTCCATTGCCAGAGTGAGGCCACATGCAAATTGGAGGAGCAGCACCTCGTATTTTGCTTGGGTAGCTTACAACCCAGCGGTATGACCATTGAATTCTCTAATTTAGATAACTTCTACAAACACACCATTCCCCCTTCTCCTCGCTTCCCCCCACCCCCTCTTCCTCCACTCAAAGTTGATTAACCAATTCCACTGTTTGCAATGATGCATCCCTCTTGGGATCACATCGTCCCTGGCTGACAGGCAGTCTATCAGGGACCCTCTCTGCTGAAAGTCTTTTGTTGCCAACTCTGGTTTGTCCTGGCCTTGTCTTGCTTCGAGTTCTCATCCCACAATCAGTCTGAAGAAGGGTCCGTACCAGAAATATCACCTATCCAATTTCTCCACAGATGCTGCCTGACCTGCTGAGTTACTCCGGCATTTTATGTCTATCCTTGTTATAAACTAGCATCTGCAGTTCTTTTTTATTATTATTAATTTAATGGTTCTTGAATCCTACAGCAAATGAAGAATGAGGAAAGAATGGTGTATTTCGTTAAGAATGCATTTTAGCCTCAATGCTCCAGACGCTAAGGATTCTCCAAGAATGTTAAAATTGTATCTTGAGTTGTAAAACCAATTTAGCTTGTTGTCACTTATTCTGGAAATTATCTAAAAGTTGCACTTAAAAATAATTAGTTCACATTATAGCAGTCACCAGGAGAAAAAGAGTATTCATTTTGGACATCTTGCTACAGTTATCCATGGGAGGATCGGAGGATTATATGAGACTGAACAAGCAGTACCATCTGTTATAAAGATGGGGAGAGATGGAAGGGAATACTGGACTTCTGAGCCTATCCCAGAGGAAATTGTTCCTATTGTAGATGATCTCAATCACCAGTGTTTTCTCTGGGAAAATGTTCATGTTCACCCTTGGCCCCAAATCACTCTGGATTCTGCTGTTGTGTATCAGCCAGCACACTCCAAACCATTGGATAAAATGGGATGAGCTCACACAAACATGCTACTCCACAAACATTGCTCCTCATCTGCACTTGGGTGCTAAAACTTACATGTTTTATCGGCTCCAGGCAAGTTCAAATGAGGTCCAAAATTGTGGCCTCAGACCAAAGCTTTAGACAGATATATTTCATTAGAACAGCATCTACTTGTCAATTTTTATACTTCTAACAAAAAATTCTTTAAAAGTAATAAAAAATAAGATTACAGCTAGAACTATATAACTCATAAAGTCATAAATTGCTGGATGGGAATCATCTAACTCATCCTGTCTAAGATAGTGCAGCATTGTCACATGGAGCCACCTTCTGGAATCTCATTTTCATACACTCATAAGTGATAGGAGCAGAATTATGCCATATTGCCCAATAAGTCTATTCCGCCATTCAACTATCTTTCCCTTTCAACCATATTCTCCTGTCTTCTCCCCATAGTTCCTGACACCCTTACTAATCATGAAGCTGTCAACCACTGCCTTAAAAATATTAATTGACGGCATCCACAGCCATCTGTGGCAATGAATTCCATTTTGCTACCATTTCCCCAGAATCTGATATTTTTCCATTACAGGCACATACAATTTCTTTTTTAATGACTCGTGGCTTCTAATTTCCTATACTATCGAAGTAAAACATTCCACTGGCACCAATTACTAAAATAATGTTTTTGTCCAACAACACCAGTCAAAACCTTTGAGACCAAAATAAAATGAATAACTATTATTTGGATTGCTTGAAGTGTATAGTGCCGTGACTCCAGGTCACTGAACTATATGTAAAATGAGTCCTTCCTTTTACTAAAGCCCCTGTCCCATTTTCACGACCTAATTGGCGACCTCTGCCGAGTTTGCCCTTGACTCATACTCGCAGCATGGCCGCCACGAGGTCATAGGAGGTCTTTGTGACTCTTCCTCATGTTCGTGAGTGGTCTCCGCGTACTCGTGGCCTTAAGTAGGTTGCAGTGTTTTTTCCAGCCTGATAAAAAATGTTCACCAGTAAAAAAAAGGTCGGCATGGAAAAAATTGATACTTTTTATTCGTAGGTAGGTCTTAGGGAGGTCGTGGTAGGTCGTGATGGTAGTCGTAGATGGTCGTAGATGGTTGTAGGTCGGTGGCCCGAGAAAAAAAATGCAAACATGACATCATTTTATCATGTGATCATTTTCCACTCGTAGCTAGTCGTAGTTGGTCTTAGGTGTGGAAGACTGAGGTCGAGTGGGGTCGTGGGAGGTCGTAGGAGGTCGTAGACATAGTCGTAGGAGGTCATAGGAGGTCTTTTACTTTGGCGAGTCAACACGGCCTTGACATTTTTTTCAACTCGTCTAAACTCGTGGATTAGGTCGTCCAAGTGGGACAGGCCCTTTATACTCCTTGAGAAGAATTTCTTCCAATCTCCACTGAGCTTCCAATGATTCAATGGCAAACATAGAGGATACATTTTCTTGAGGCTTCGATTCAGCTAATGCTATCTTTAATTAGGGTTGGTGAAACCTCATCCATAAATGTAACCAACCTTCCAATGAATGAAGGAGGAAAAGCTTCAGCTTTTTCAAGTCTTCCCTTGGTTGAAACAATTTTGTGCTTTTTGCACTTTACAGAAGCTTATTTGTTTGTTGTAACATTGGTCAAGTTTTCCAATCCCTTCAAAAACTGACAGCAAAATGCCAAGCTAATAGAAGGAAATTGGTCTCAAATTGCCAGGAACAAAGATGTGCGATCAATTCTTCAAGGGTCTTCAAGTGTTGCCTATTCCTTTTCTCCAGAGGTGTTGCCTGACCAGCTGAGTTACTCCAGCACTTTGTGTCTATCTTCGGTATAAACCAGCATCTGCAGTTCCTTCCTGCCACTAATTCTAATTACTTTCAATGTTCAGATCCACAATGAATCCAAATGTTTGGAGTTGAGCACAACTGGCAGCCTGTATTCATACAGATGTTTTGTGCTTAAAGTCCAAAGATAGAATTCCGTGTTTTATTCAACAGTGGCACAATTGGTAGAGCTGCTGCCTCACAGTGCCAGAGACCCAAATTCAATCCTAATCTCAGGCGCTGTCTATGTAGTTTGTTCATTCTACCTGTGACTGTGTGGGTCTCCTCAGGGTGCTGTAGTTTCCTCCCACATCACACAGACGTGCAGGTTTGTAAGTTAATTGGTTGCTGTAAATTGTCCCTGATGTTTAGGGAGTGGATGCTAAAGTGGGACAACATAGAACTAGTGTGAACGGGTGTTTGATGGTCATCATGGATTCGGTGGGCTGAAGTGCTTGTTTCCATGCTGTATCTTTCAATACAACAATTAATCAATCTGTTACGTTTCTAAACACCACCTCATTATCTGAGCAGCTAGATGAGCTAGGTTTTTGTTTTGGAAAATAAGGCCCAATTTTTTTTAAATCAATAAGAAAGGGATTTTATAATATTTAAGAAATCCCAGCCAAGGGCTGCTAATTAATTTTTTATGCAAGTTTTAAATGCTTTTAATAATTTAAATGTGGCTGTTATCATAAGAGCCACAGAATTCACCAAGCTTACTTCAAAAGTGTGGTCTAAAGGCTCCAAAAATGTGGTCGGCGCGTTGTGACGCACGGGTAGCATTGTGGGTAGCGTGGGATGGGTGCATGGCGAGGCGTGGAGGAGTATGGAGTTGCGCGCGGTATCGCGCGGCGCTCCAGGATTTCATGCTGCACGAAATCTTCACGCGCCACCGGCGTGGCCTGTCACTTACACACGCGGACGTACTGCAGTCGCACGCTGACGTCCTGACCACGTACGTGTAATGCTGGTGATGCATGATTACGTCACCGTGCGTAACCATGCGCCGCTGCGCGCCGCCCACAATGAGAAAATAATTACGCCGCAAGCATCAATGCTTTCAGAGTAATGCCTTCAGGGTAACACCTTAATAAGTATTTTTGAAATATCCTTAGTTAAGGATGTTTCAAAAGTTAACATCCAGGTAAGGATTGCAGATTTTATATACGAAAAGAACACTAGTAACCAAATTAGTTTTGTGTTAAATAACCACCAACAATTTTACTAACACCATTTTTTTTTTAAATTGCAAACTAATTCTTAAGCTGGTTTCAAACCCTCAAACTGCTATAATGGAATACAATTTTGTGTTTGTTGGGAGTATTTCAGAAAGTTTAAAAGTAAATGAATTTTTCCAGCAAACAATAATTTTATCAATGTTTCACTTAACAAATTATGTCAATAACCTGACTAATTCTACTTGCAGAGCAGATAAAATATTTGAAGGCGCATGATGACAGGTGATGACGCGCGCGACCGTCGTTCGTCAGTCACTACCGGCCTGTCGCATAAATGACGGCCAAGTGGGACTGGGCCTTAAACCCCTATCCAACTAAACAAATAGAGCAGCAAAGAATGGGAACCAGGTGTCTTCTGTGTCACATACCATCCAGATTTAGACATATTAGAGTTGAGTTTGTTTAGGTTGGGGATACAGCATGGAAACAAGCCCTCTGGCCCACCAAGTCCGCGCCGACCAGCAATCACCCATTTAATAGTTCTGTTCTACACACGAGAGACAATTTACAGAAGCCAATTAACCTACAAACCAGCATGTCTTTTGAATGTGGGAGAAAACTGGAGCACCCAGAGAAAACCCACATGGTAAAAGGAAGAACATGCAAATTCCGTACAGATAGCACTGGTCGCCAAGATCGAACCCAGGTCTCAAGCGCTGTAAGGCAGCAACTCCACCGCTGTGCCACTGTGCCGCCCTATATTTTGTTTCAGCAATATACTGAGATTCAGGAATCAGAATCCAATGACATCAGTATAAGGGCTGACGAGATGACTTAGAATCAAATCTTTAAGCAACTAAACATGGCTGAGAAATCTGCTTCTGCCCACTTTTTTAAATAAAGAGAAGTAAAGGTACAGAATGTACTATTTCTTGCAAGAGCGATGATGTCAGTGGCATAATCTTTGCATAGTTATTTTGTGAATAGTTTGGTACATGTTGTGGAGATGAACTAATTGACGTGAGACCTTGACTGTTCTTGTTGGAACAATCTGAACTTTTCCTTCAATTTCAGTTCAACGAAAAATTGTCTATTTCAGAGGGAAATGCATAATCTGCAATAGTAGCATCCATGTTAAAACAAAAAAATGCATTCTACATTGGAAAATTGAACAATCTACAAATTTGCCTCCAATGGAAATGGACCATTCCTGGGATTTGGTGCAGGGAAAAACTCTTGCTGTGAACGCAGAATGGATATTATAGTCACATTTAACTTTGCTCATTTGTCCCTTAGTGATTAAGAAGATCACTTACTTGTTACAGTCGACATATAAAATCAAGTGGGATGCACTGATGACTAAGGCAACTCGATGCCACTGGCCATCAGCCAAGGCATACGGGAACACCTCTGTGTGAGACTGATGGCTCCCAGATCGATAATGAAAACGCACTTCATTCCGATGGCCACTGCTCTCCACTTCCAGGTATCTAGAGAAAAAGAGGATTCTTAGTTCCACAAAGGACGGATATAAGAAGTAGAAGGAAAATGAAGCCACATTGCTCCTCGGGCAATCAAATCCACGTTGCTATTCAATACGCATGTCACTTGATTCAGTATCCAAAAGACAACATCATCAACATTTAATATACAATACAATGCAATACAATACAATTTATTTGTTGTCATTTGAACCCAGAGGTTCAAACAAAATTTGGTTTCATACAGTCATACAAACAAGAAGAAGAACCAAGACACAACACAATTTACACGAACATCCATCACAGTGAATCTCCTCCTCACTGTGATGGAAGGCAAAGTCTTATCTTAATACACTCAGTGACCGACATCTACAACCACTAAGGTTGTCCCAAAGGTTTGCAACTGTCTACACAGAAATTCCTCCATACACCGGGCGGTATGGTGGCGTTGCGGTAGAGCTACTGCCTTACAGCGCCAGAAATCCGGGCTCGATCCTGAGTATGGGTGCTTGTCTGTATGGAGTTTGTACGTTCTCCCCGTGACCTGCATGGGTTTTCTCCGGGACTTTTGGTTTCCTCCCACACTCCAAAAGAAGTACGGGTTTGTAAGTTAATTGGCTTGTTATCATTGTATAAATGTAAAATTGTCCCCAGTGTGTGTAGGGTAGTGTTAATGTGCGGACACGTTGGCCGAAGGGCCTGTATCCACACGGTATCTCTAAACTAAACTAAACTAAACTATATTAATCTGTAAAAGCCCTATCCCCCTATTCTGAGATACTGTCCCCTAGTTGTGAATACCACAGTCCGTCAGCATCTATCCTGTCAATCTATCTAGGAACTTAACAATCTCTGAACATATGTCATCATGTAGAATTTATTCATGGTGTGAACATCATTTTTGTAACACATAATTAACTAAAATTCCTCAACTACCATTAGCTTTTTTCAGTACTTCAATATTCCATACTTTGTTAAAAAAATATCTTTGTTTGCATCACCAATTCAATAATCTTAACTGCCTAGCTTTTATCCCAATTGCTCAACGATAAGATCAAAATAAAAGGTTAATATAATGTTTGTTGTATCCTTTTCTGGAAATGGAAACCATAGAATCATGGAGTCATACAGCACGGAAACAGGCCCTTCAGCCCAACTTGCCAATACTGACCAAAATGCCCCATCTACACTAGTCCCATCTGCCTGGAATTTGGCTCATATCCCTCTAAACCTTTCCTATCCATGTATCTAATAATAATAATAATAAACTTTATTACGGACTCAAGGCCCAGACAAGGGGCAACATTACATAAAAAATGCATTGCATATTAAATATCATAAAATACATATAAAATCTTAGTATATCACTTATAAAAACATCATAATTTATATATATTTTTTAAAAACACAATACATAAGTTAAAAATAGAGATTAAAAGAATGATCAATGTCCTACAACGAGGCAACGATACCAGTGTCTCCACAGCTGGGATTCGTAGCGTGTAGTGCTAACCCTCATGTTTGACAAGGCCACAATAATCACATTTTTAGAGTCATTTATCCTGCAAATGAATTTATACATGTGATAGAAACATAGAAACATAGAAATTAGGTGCAGGAGTAGGCCATTCGGCCCTTCGAGCCTGCACCGCCATTCAATATGATCATGGCTGATCATCCAACTCAGTATCCCGTACCTGCCTTCTCTCCATACCCCCTGATCCCCTTAGCCACAAGGGCCACATCTAACTCCCTCTTAAATATAGCCAATGAACTGGCCTCGACTACCCTCTGTGGCAGAGAGTTCCAGAGATTCACCACTCTCTGTGTGAAAAAAGTTCTTCTCATCTCGGTTTTAAAGGATTTCCCCCTTATCCTTAAGCTGTGACCCCTTGTCCTGGACTTCCCCAACATCGGGAGCAATCTTCCTGCATTTAGCCTGTCCAACCCCTTAAGAATTTTGTAAGTTTCTATAAGATCCCCTCTCAATCTCCTAAATTCTAGACAGTATAAACCAAGTCTATCCAGTCTTTCTTCATAAGACAGTCCTGACATCCCAGTGATGTCAGGATAGCTTCTAAAGTACTGATTCCTGCAGCCACAAACATATTACTGGCACTACACCATCTATGTTTCCTTAGCAGTGTTCTCATGGCATCGTTATATGCCACCTTTAGTCTCTGCATACTTGTCTTTCCATAGTTCGACCACAGGTGCGCAGTGTAGAGTGGTGTGCAGTATGCTCTAAATAGTGACATCTTCACCACATCTGTCCAAATATCTTAAAAGTTGTTATAGTACCTGCCTCAACTGCCTCCTCTGACAGCTCATTCCATATACCCACCACCCTTTCTATGAAAAGGTTGCCCCTCATATTCTGATTTAATCTTTCCCCTCTCACCTTAAACCTGTGCCCTCAGCTTCTTGATTCACAGAGTCTGGGTAAAAGATGCCGTGCATTCACCCTATCTAATCCCCTCATGATCAAACAATTTTCTTGAAATGAGAGGCAGAGGTGTTGGACTAAGTGGGTTGAGGATTGTAAAAAGTGCTGTAAAAGGGCAGAGAAGGCCACCATGTGTGAGATGGAGTAGATACAGGACATTGAGCCAATGATAAAGGATTTGAAGCCTCGGTGGCTTGAAAGTGATTACAGGAGTAGCAGTGGTTTCAAGGGATTCAAGTGGGATCTCAATTTCAAATCTGATGTGCTGGTAAATTGAGCAGATGAAATTGGCTTGGCAATCAGTATGTGCAAATATCAGCCACCAGTTCCACACACATCCAGGCAATTATTTTATTGAAGTCATTGGAATACACATGTACTGAGGAATAGGGTGCTGAGTGCAGACTTCCAGATGAACTAAGGTTTACAGAGATTTGGAGCTAAGAGTCAAACAAGGGTATTAATACTGTGCAGGTGAAAGTTTCAGTAACAATTAGTTTGAGATAAAACCTGAGGTGATGATATGAACCATATTGCTGTGATGACAGAAACATTACACAAGTCTTACATTTGTTTTAATTTTATATTTTACCAGCTTAAAATATTATCTGATGAATCTCAGTCATTTAAAGAACAATGCGTTTCAGGAAGGACATAGAAATCAAGATCGTGTCTGACCCCAGGCAGCTCCATGCCATGTTCTAATGTGCAGAATGTGATTATGTTCTCAATCTCGACACAAACCAGACTAATCCTTACAAATGATTTAATGGGTTCATTGAATGGATTAAGGCTGCAGGGTTAATCTTCTTAAAGCCACACAGGTTCCCCGAAGACGTAGTTAATATTTTCAGATAGTCATATTAAGTTCTGACTCTTACTAAATATGACATTTGAATAATGCATTCATAAAAAAATCCTTAACAAACGTAAATGTTTTCAAAAAGCAAACTCGGTACACAGGGGGGATGTGAGAAATAATATGCAGAGAGCACTGATGTCCCAGGAGCTAATGTTAACATTTAAAGTGCAGAAGAATAGGAGAGGTGAAAGTAACAAAGCGAATGAGTGAGACAGGGTGGAGAGCAAGAGACACGCAAGGACGGTAGAAAGGGAAACAATCAGGGATTTTAATCTAAAGGGAAATAATTTGTGGACCCATTTGAAGAATAGGAATGATTGAATGATCCACAGTGTTGATGGATCAAATACCATGACTATACCAAAGAAATCCTCTTGTAGTGATAGGGTTATGAAATCCTCTATGTGAAACACCAAAGAGACCAGAGTGGACCAAGTTATGTTCGGGAACAGTCCTTCTTCAGCAGCCAACATGCTTTAAATAACATTGATGTCCTCGATTGTCAACATGGAATTCAACAATATCAGATAACCAGCCTTCACGGCTTACTTCAAAACTAGCCAGTTCTGATATAAAGTAATTAACCTGCAACATGGACACTGCCTGACCTGCTGAGTGTTCCCATTCTCTTTTATTCCAGATTTACGCCAACTGATGTGCTCCAACATAGTACATTATTCCCTCTATTCCCTCCATTTTTCCTCATGTTATCTCCCTCCATTTACGTCTCAAGCAGACACAATTGGCAAGTATTCAGGCAGCATCAAATTCATCTATGTCATTCATTCTTTCTTGGCTGCCACTCTGTTGCAGATAATTCTTTTGTGCTCTCCACCCTCCCCTTCTCTGCCATCTAAAATGTTACGTTTTCTAATTTCCACTTCTAATGAAAGTAATTGACCTGAAAGGTTAACAGTTTCCCTCTCCACAGACACTGTTTAATCTACCATTTCCAGCATTATTAGTTTTATTTCAGATTCCCTGCAGTTGTTTGTATTTCAACCCTCGAGTGATAAAGAGGCAGTGACAAACATGGTAAGTTGCACTTATTATTGAATTCATCCTAAGCCTATTGCAATACTTATTTCTCCAAGTGTAGAAACAAGGAACTGTAGATGCTGGTTTAACAAAAAAGGCACTAAATGCTGGAGTAACTCAACGGGTCAGGCAGCATCTCTGGAGAACATGGATAGATGATGTTTTGAGTCAAAACCCTTTTTCAGTCTCATGTTTCAGGTCGGGACCATTCTTCAGACTCTGAACTCAGGGTCTGCAGAAGTTTCCAGACCCAAAACATTACCTAACCATGTTCTCCAGAGATGCGGGCTGGCCTGCTGTGTTAGAGTAGTACTTGTGTATTATTTCCCCATGTTATGTCTAATTGGATATAATTACTCTTTTAATAAAAATGGTAGCATGCCAGTTTATTTTCCATTATTGATGGCCCATTAATAAGAATCTAGGAATGTATGGGCTTACGTGTGTTTTCTATGGAAATTGGTAGGTCGCTCCCTCCAGAGACCATGAACCTAGTGCCGCATATCTTGCTGATAGGAATTTTCTCCTACCTGCAAGTACCTAAGGATGCCCATAATTCTTTGTAAAATCAATTCGCTATATCCATCATCCACTTTGTAATCACTCGTGAACTTCCATTATGCTCTAGGCAATCACTCTTGGATTTCTATTATTGTATATGAAATATTCTCTGCAAGGTAACCATTTTTCTGTTTGCGATCAATTCGAAGCATTCATTATAGTATATGTAAGTGAGCCAAGACATCCATTATTTCCAATGAGATCGATTCCAGATAGCCATTATTTTTGACGTAATGTCTTATCGATATCCATTATTTTCTAAACAATCACTCAGAGGTTGCCGATATTCCCACTTTATCAATTCAAGGGTTCTACTGCTCCCCACGTAAATAGTCTTAGGTTTGCTTTATTACTTAAAGATTGTGTTATTTTACATCAGAAACTGAATAGCATAATGCAGGTTTCATTTTAATTGGATAACCTGCATTTTGTATCCCCATTCCTGCCAAGTACAAAAGAAAGTTTCCAAATGGATTTCCTTTATAAATATTCATAAACTACCTTTGTAAAGTGATATCAGGGAAATGTAATATTTTAATATAGAACTTTAGCCAAAATAGTCTAAGTCCTACCTGATTTGAATAATGGAATTATCCCTTTGAATCATTTGTGGATATTTGAAGTAAAGCAAGGATGTGGCTATGAAAATTGAACTGCGAGTGATTAAATTAAATCCTGTATGACAGAGATGTTTGAAATAACTTCACAGTCCAGGAATAAATTGCTCAATGATGTGTTGCATAATAAAGGACCATAAAACAAATATCTGCATGATATTAGTGGTAAATTATTTAGCTGCAGATGTATGATTCACTTGTTAAGAAATATAATGTGGAACATATTGGGTAGTGCGTGTGTGTCACAACATCTGAATTGATAATCCGCGGAATATTAGTTCATATAATTGGATAAATCAATGAAAAATTAATTTATGCTGGTAATTTATTATTGGTTTCAGTTATGTACATTGTTCAGTGTTATTCTAGTCTTTGAATATATTGTACCAGATCACACAAATGAACATATCATAACTGACTATGAGATAGATATAAGGGCCTGTCCCACTTAGCAATTTTTTCGGCGACTGCCGGCATCATTGACTGACGTATCAGGTCACTGAAAAATATGTGGCGTGATGGCGTATGACGTGGCGGTGATGCGGCGTGATGACACATGACATACGGTGTTTTTTCAAGTGTCAACATTTTTTTGTCTCCACTGGATTTTGTAATGTTCAAAATCTTTCGGCAACACTTATATGATGCCGGAAAATTTGACAAATGGGACAGGCCCTTTAGTTTCAATAAAAACTGAAACTGGACACAGCCTTTGTTGATGCCTCTTTTGAAACTGGTATTTGTATTTGTAAGAAGAAACTGCAGATGCCGGTTTAAACCGAAGATAGGCACAAAAAGTTACTCCAGCTTTTTGTGTCTATCTATGGTATTTTTATACCTAGAATAACTAACAACTAATTATACTGGTACTTAATCTTATTAGCTGGAGGAAATATCTGATTGAATAATGCTTTGAGAAATTACTAAGAATTCTGATTATTCATATACATTGCACACAATGTCCTAAATAGGCAGCATTAGTTTACACTGTCTCTGTTAATATGACATACAATAATGATACAGCTAAGTTTAGTTTAGTTTAGAGATACAGCGCGGAAACAGGGCCTTTGGCCCACTGAGTCTGCACCTACCAGCAATCTCTACACATTAACACTATCCTACACACACACTAGGGACAATTTACACTTAGCCAAGCTAATTAGCCTACAAACCTGTACGACTTTGGAATGTCGGGGAAAACTCACGCTGGTCACAGGGAGAAGGTGCTGATTCCGTACCAACAACACCAGTGGTCAGGATCGAACCCAGGTCTATGGCACTGTAAGGCAGCAACTATACTGCTGCACCACCGTGCCACCCTAAGTGTAGGGTAATTGATGCTGAATGTGGAATTGCAGTAAACCTTCGCAATTATGGACCATGTTGGGGGGAGGGTTGTGAGGGAGGAGGATGTGGTGGGGGAGGATGTGGGCTGGGTAGGGTAGGGGGGCTGGGTAGGGTAGGGGGCTGGGTAGGGTAGGGGGGCTGGGTAGGGTAGGGGGGCGGTGGCATCCGCTATTGTCGATTGTCCGTTATACCCAAGTGAGGGGTGGCAAAGTTTAACCCAAGGCCAAGAGGGAAGAAACATGACATTGCGGGTGGTTAAACAAGGGGGATTTCACAGGCTGGGGAGCCACAGAGCCCCCTGCCCCACACGCAGTGCGCCAGGGACGGGCCCGGTACTCGAGTCGCTTCTATATTGCTCGCTCTCTCCGCTCCCGTGACCGGAAACTACCGCCACGTGACACCAGCTCATTGGGTAACTGGCGGAGTTGGGGGGGGGGGGGGGCTTGGAGGGGGGGGGGCTGCACAAAGAGAGCCTTGGTCCGCTCTCACTGAAATCCACTATATAGTGGTCTGTTATTGTAATGGTTTATTGTATTTGCACGAGAAAAGATTATATCCCATCCCAAATTCATCCCATTTAATGAAAATTCAAATTTGTTCCCCAAGATTTCAAACTTGCTTCCCACTCTAGACTGTCATAAAATATCACCCAAAGGAATGGAGAAATAATTGTTGCCTTCAGTTTGCACTGGTTACAATGAGGGAGAATGTTAATAATGTTTCCTCTTTTACATTAATATTCAGTGATCCATGGATAGAAAGTACAACCGTGGGTGTCAGGTGAACTAGGATTATTCCCTCATGATTGAAAAGCCTGTCAGTGCTCAATGTCCAGGCTGACACATGAAGGATGGCCAGTTGGGTCTGACACTGGAGGAATGACTGCCCTTCTGAATCATGTACTGATGTGACACACCAGCTTCAGTGGGGAAGGGGAGCTGAAGTGCTTTAAAGCTCTGAACATGTTTATTCTTAATCCCAGTCCCACACTGAAGCAATCTCTTTCCCCTTAAAACTATAAAGTCGGCTTCCGGTGGCGCCATGGAGCAGTAAGAGGCCCTCCTTTTAGCTCCGCTACGAAAAATGCGCTAAAACGCGTTAAAATGCCTGAAAAAGAAAACGGACCGAACTTACCGGCAGATGCCCGATGTCGCGTAAGTGACGTCATCAGAAATCGATGTATACCGACTGGATACCGGTATTTTAAATGAATAAACGGATTCTGCCTACTACACCTCAGACTAGACAAAGAACCCGACTGCAGGTTCTGCAAGAGAAGGAAACTTCTGAAGAATCTGAGGAATCTGAGGAAGAAGGACTTATTCCTACCATGGAAGGGCAAATACAAGAACAAGAACAAGCTGTAAGACGGGCTATGGCCAAAGACTTTGGAGAAATTTTGACGGAAAAGCTTGGAAAGCTAGAAACAAAACTTGATGCCGGTAATAAAGAAATCTGTGGAAAAATTGACACTCTACAAGATCGAATCAAAGAGGTAAACTCCGTTTTGAAAGGAGAAATTAAAAGGGTTGAAGAAGATATTACTAAAAAGTTGGAACCCATTCTCCTCACCTCCAAAAAACAAAACGACGCTATCAGAGAACTCAAGGCCACTACTACGGACATCTCTGACACAATGCAAAAACTGAAGAAAGATCTAGACCGTGTTTCTGGACAACTAGCCAGAATGACCGACAAATGCCTAGATCTTGAAGCTCGGCCTAGACGTCAAAACTTAAGAATTGTTGGAGTGAAGGAAGGGAAGGAAAGTGGAAAAGATTCTCGGGTTTTCACTGCCAACTTACTTCAACAGGTATTTAATTTGCCTGAGAGAACTAAAATTGATCAGGCACATTGAGTTCAGAGAGCCCGATCAGGTGCTGGAGCCCCACCAAGACAAATTATTCTTAAACTATACGACCTATCAGTTCTTGAAGATATCATGAAGAAAGTGGCAAGCGCAAGAACCCTGATGTTTGAAGGAGAAAATATAAGAATCTTTAGGGTGGCTCTAGTAGAGGAAGAGGTGTCAAGCAGGTAAAGATGGGTATCGGCAAGTGGTAGTATGAGGTGAGGAGGTTTAGAAGACTGATAGGGAAGTGGTTTGAGAGGGGAGGAGAGAGAGGGAGAGAGATAGAGGGAGAGAGAGAGTGTTCTCGTTCTGCCAGTGAGACTGCTGGAGATTCTAATTGACCCCTTCAAGCCTGACGGTTTTTAACCGGTAATGTACTTAACATACTAATATCAATAACCAAGACTTTGTAATTTAAATAGGGTATTTAAATAGTAAATACCCACTCAGAGCCAAGCTATAAGAAGAAATGTAACTCTCTCAGAGGAAATTATTTACGGTCTGCTTTCTGTTTTTTCTTTTTACATAATATCTTGTTTAGTCCCTTTTTTTTCAATATTACTCTAAGGGGTGGAGCTAAATGTAATTAACATCCACGGAAGCTCACATGGAATATCCCACCAGGGGGTGGGCTGCACGCACAGTGTCTTCAAACATTGTTTTTTTGTATTATTTACGTTATATAGCACTTTTTTCGCTTATTCTTCTCAAGGCACTTTTTCTTGTGATATATCTGCAGGGTTTTGTAATTGGGATCACCCACCCACTAACCAGAAGGCTGATTTTATATGTTGTGTTGCCCCATCTGAAACAAGGGAAACCATATAAGCTATAATGCAAGACGACCCTCTGAAGAAAACTGGAGGAATTACATTTTGTAGTTGGAACATTAGGGGCGTTAATGAGCCAATTAAAAGAGGTAAGGTTCTTGCCCAATTAAAAGAGGTAAGGTTCTTGCCCAATTAAAATCGATTAATACTGATATAATATTTTTACAGGAGACGTACCTCAAAGATCGAGCTCATATCAGGCTGAAGGCTAACTGGATTGGTCAAATATATCACTCCTCTTTTCTCTCCAAAACCAGAGGTACTGCAATTATAATTCGTAAGGATATACCATTTAAACATAAAACCACCATAGCAGATAAAGATGGTAGGTACGTCATAGTATCTGGGGAGATATATTCTACCCCACTTACTATGGTAAATATCTACGCTCCGAACTTTGATAATCCACAATTTTTAAATAAAAATTTTAATACAATCTCAGATTCCACCCAGTAAAACCTGATAATCGGGGGAGATTTCAACTGTGTTTTGGATCAATATTTGGATAAATCCTCACAACAAAAGAGATAACACAAAATCAAAATCCAGCAAACTTTTAAATATACGTATATAAAAATTACAAATATAACAGACGTATGGAGGATTGCAAATCCATCCGGAAGAGAATATTCCTTTTATTAATCCGTACATAAAACTTATACACGTATAGACTATTTTCTGGTGGACATAAAATTAACCCCTTTTACAACTAATCCCAAATATCATAATAGTATTATTTCTGATCATTCCCTGCTAACCTTCTCCCTAAAACTAGAAGGAATGTCCAATAAAAAACCGTTCTGGAGATTTAATCCCCAAATACTAACTAACCCAGTTTCCTGTGAATATTTAAAACAACAGATGGAATTATTTTTTAAGACCAATGATACTCCAGGTATTTCGACTTCGTTATTATGGGAATCCTTTAAGGCCTTTATTAGAGGTTCTATCATTTCATATCAAGCATCTCAAAACAAAAAGAACAGGATGGAACAATTGCAATTAGAAGAACAGATCAGACAGCTGGATTCAGAACATGCGACAGATCCGTCCATGGATAAACATAATAAGACAGCAGTATTATAATTCAAGCTAAATCGAATTCTCTCTGCAAGAGCTATCAGGCTATTTCAAATTACTAAACAGGAAAACTTTGAATTCGGCGACAAACCGCATAAACTTCTTAAGGGTATACCATCCACACCAGGGCATCGGAAATGTCCTCATTCTTCAGGGAACGGAGGTTCCCCTCCCCTACTATAGATGAGGCTCTCACCAGGGTCTCTTCCATACCCCGTAACACTGCTCTCTCTCCCCATCCCTCCACTCATAACAAGGGCAGAGTCCCCCTAGTCCTCACCTTTCACCCCACTAGCCGTCACATACAACAAGTAGTCCTCCGTCATTTTCGCCACCTCCAACGTGACCCCAC
This sequence comes from Amblyraja radiata, assembly GCF_010909765.2. Taxonomy (NCBI): domain Eukaryota; kingdom Metazoa; phylum Chordata; class Chondrichthyes; order Rajiformes; family Rajidae; genus Amblyraja; species Amblyraja radiata. The sequence continues at coordinate 29,084,710 of NC_045974.1, read as the reverse complement.
CACTCGCCACATCTTCCCATCTCCCCCTCCCTGACTGCTTTCCACAAAGACCGCTCCCTCCGTAACTCCCTGGTCAATTCTTCCCTTCCCTCCCACACCATCCCCTCCCAACTTTCCTTGCAACCACAAGAGGTGCTACACCTGTCAATTTACCTCCCCCTTCGACTCCATTCAAGGACCCAAGCAGTTGTTCCAGGTGCGACAGAGGTTCACCTGCATCTCCTCCAACCTCATCTATTGCATCCGCTGCTCTAGATGTCAGCTGATCTACATCGGTGAGACCAAGCGTAGGCTTGGCGATCGTTTCGCCGAACACCTCCGCTCGGTCCGCATTAACCAACCTGATCTCCCGGTGGCTCAGCACTTCAACTCCCCCTCCCATTCTGAATCCGACCATTCTGTCCTGGGCCTCCTCCATGGCCAGAGTGAGCACCACCGGAAATTGGAGGAACAGCACCTCATATTCCGCTTGGGCAGTCTGCACCCTTGTGGCATAAACATTGAATTCACCAATTTCCAGTAGCCTTTGCTGTCTCCTCCCCTTCTCAGCTCTCCCTCAGCCCTCGGGCTCCTCCTCTTCTTTTTTCCCTTTTTCCTTTCTTCTCCCCATCCCCCCCCCCCCCCTCCCCACCCTACATCAGTCTGAAGAAGGGTTTCGGCCCGAAATGTTGCCTATTTCCTTCGCTCCATAGATGCTGCTGCAACCGTTGAGTTACTCCAGCACTTTTGTCTGAACTTCTAGCACGTCAGTTGAGAAAAGTGGAAAAGGATCATACTATTCAAAAAATCAGATCAGAAAAAGGTGAACTGTTCACACTTACAAAAGATAATAACGAAAGATTTGCCCAATTCTATCAAAATTTATATACATCCAAAACATCAACCGAAACAAGAAAAATTACAAGCTTCCTTGATAACTGTAATCTTCCGTCACTCAACATGAGGAACGTGATGAATTAGGAGCACAGATTACAATTTAAGAAATCGAAGAGACTATCAATTCATTGAAGAATGGCAAAACACCAGGCCCAGACGGGTTTAGTAATGAATTTTATTAAAAATATTATGATGTAATCTCCCCGCGTTTACGTAACCTTTATATACATGCATTTAAAGAACAGACACTACCACAAACCTTAGCCGAATCAACTATTACACTGATACCCAAAAAAGATAAAGATCTGGAAGACTCGGATCATACAGAGCAATTGCCCTGTTAAATACAGATCAGAAAATATTAGCTAAAACCCTGGTAAGAAGATTAAGTAAATATGTTAATAAATTAATACATTCTGATCAAACTGGGTTTATACCCAAGAGACACTCGTTTAACAATTTGAAAAGCCCGTTTAATATAATGTACTCACACAGAACGATAAAGGAAGACATCAATTATTTCATTAGATGCAGAAAAAGCATTTGACCAAGTAAAATGGAAGTATATTTTTACAGTATTGCAAAAATTCCAGCTGGGAGAAAACTTTATTTCATGGTTAAAATTGCTATATGACTTCCAGAATACTGACTAATCATGTACTCTCACCTAAATTTCAACTATCCAGGGGCAATAGACAGGGATGTGCATTATCACCCCTGTTATTTGCCCTCGCAATTGAACCCTTAGCAGAAAGTATAAGAGTACATCCAAATATTCATGGCTATAACACTAAATATTCTAATAATAAAATATCATTATATGCAGATGATGTATTACTATATATCACCAATTCCCAAGTTAGCATCCCAAGTATACTAAATCTTATAGAGGAATTCGGCTCCTTTTCAGGATATAGAATAAATTGGAACAAAAGTGAAATCATGTCAATAAAACCTCAAGATCCGACACACCTTCTAAAATTCCCTTTTAGAATTGCTACGGAAAAATTTAAATATCTTGGGGTTCACGTAACTAGAAAATACACTTCTCTATTTCAAGCAAACTTTCCTCCATTAATTACCAAACTAAATGCCCTTACTCAATTTTGGAAAACGCTTCCGATGTCTCTCATTGGCAGAATAAATGCCATAAAGATGATCTTCCTTCCTCAAATCCTGTACTTATTTCAATCAATACCTATTTATCTTCCTAAAATTTTTTTTTTTAAACTTGACTCTCTGATCACAAACTTTATTTGGGATTAAAAAAACACATAGAATCCATAAACAACATCTATGTAAACCCAAAGAAATTGGCGGATTGGCTCTCCCCATTTTTTTATGCTATTACTGGGCTACGAATATTAAAAACATAATCTATTGGATGGACAACACATGCCAACAGGTAAAATGGTTAACAATGGAAAGAAAGGATTATTCGCCTTTTAATATAGGCACGATTCTTCTCTCTCCAATAAATTTGAAGAAAACACTATATGAGAAAAATCCGATTATCCACAGTACCCCACGAATCTGGAAACAAGTGAAGTTAACCCTTAAAATGAGAAATTTATCTCTTCTCTTACCAATTGCCAACAACCTTTCGTTCAAACTGTCTATTTTAGGCAAAACGTTCACAAATTGGGAAAGATTAGGAATTAAAAAACTGGGAGATCTTTATGAGATGGGAACTCTTCTCTCATTTCAAGAATTACAGTCGAAATATCATCTGAAAGGTAGCCAATATTTTAGATACCTTCAAATAATAGAGTCTGTGCAGTACTTTAAATTGAATTAACGAATGCCTGGCGTTAAGAGAACAGTTGTGTATCTCCTATTTGTGATAAATGTCTCCTATGGGTTTACATAGATGTCGTTTATGGATTCTATGTGTTTTATAATCCCAAATAAAGGGACGGTGTTCTGGCGGTGGTGGCCTGAGTCCGGGGTTCGGCCGCGGGCCAGCGGCTGCGTCAGCAGCACTGGTGGGCGGCAGCTTCGACCACCCCGGGGCGCGGTGATTGAGCCGCGGGACAGTTTTTAACATCGCCCGGTGGGGTATCGCCTCAGCGCAGAGGGAGAAGAGGAGGGAAGAGACTGCAGCCCTAAGACTTTTGCCTCCATCACAGTGAGGAGATGCTGGGTGGACTCACTGTGGTGGATGTTAATATGTGTTTATTGGTGTTTTTTATTGTATTGTATTGTATATTTGACTGCTGCAATTTCGTTCAGACTTCGGTCTGAATGACAATAAAGGCTATCTAATCTAATCTAATCTAATCTAACCAACTATAACCCATTCCTTTGCCTTGTATAAAGTTACATAATTTCTGGAGAGAAATCTTGGAAAAAATTTCTAAAACACTAAAAATAAAATTGGATCCCCACACGGAACTGATCACTCTAGGTACTTCTGAAGCCTGTTCTGAGCTATCACTATTTCAAAGACGCTTCCTTAATTATAGCCTGATAACGGCAAAAAAACTACAACTTAAATTTTGGAAACATATATCAGTCCCTACTCTTAAGATGTGGATTATAAACATGTCCGAGACACTACATCTTGAAAATATCAGACTTGTCTTGGCAGAAAAACCAGATCACTTTTCCAAGACATGGACACCCTTCATTGATTTCTTACAAGGATAGTATGGTACAACACAACTTGGATTTGAATCTAACTATGGGTTGGGTGAGGTGGGTGGGGAGGGAGGGATGAGAGGCAGGTATACCACCACTTTTCTTTTTCTTTTTCTTTTTTTCTTTTTTTCCCAATCCTCTCTTCTTTCTTTCTTGTATTCACTCTTTGGCTACACTACTTTGGTAGTCTAGGGGTCCTATCTTTGCACGTCTCACTCTTTCTCATTTTTGCTTTTTCTCCTTTCTTTTCTTCTAATTCAAAGCTAAAAAGTTAAAATTGAAGCTGTACAATAACTGTATAATTTTATATGCCGTTGGTTCTACTTTTGTCCATTTGTTTCTAATAAATTAAAAAAAACAATAATTAAAAAAAATAAAAACTATAAAGTCAATAGGGTGCACGGTGGTGCAGCAGTAGAGTTGCGGCCTTACAGCGCCAGAGACCTGGGTTCGATCCTGGCTACGGGTGCTGTCAGTACGGAGTTTGTTTGTTCTCCCCGTGGCCTGCGGGTTTTTTTTCCCCGGGAGCTTCAATTTCCTCCCACACTCCAAAAACATACAAATTTATAGGTTAATTGGCTTGGTAAATTTGTTAATTATTCCTAGTGCGTGTAGAATAGCGTTAATGTGTGGGGATTGTTGGTCGGCAAGGACTCGGTGAGCAGAAGGGCCTGTTTCCAAGCTGTATCCCCATACTTAACAACTAAACTAATAGTCACCAAATTGCTCTCTGCTTCAAGGTATCCTTTACTCCTTCAGGAAATATATAACTACTTTTGGAATTTTTCCATTTTCTCTGGAAAATAAACTATAGCTTTGGATGCGTTTTGATTACATTCTTACTGAACCCATGGCATGCAGGAAGAATAAACTATGTTCTTATGAAACAAGCTAGATTTCACTGACCTCTTATCTGAATGATGGATCGACAGAAAGACTCCTGAGTTGTAGTGGACCTGCTTCAGTGTAATCAGAACAGTGAACTCGTGTGTGTGCCTCAGCTTCTGAGAAATTTGTTCAACCGCAATTGGAGATGCTTTCAGAATTCTTGCAGTATCTGTAAATAGGAAAATCAAATGAAACAACAATTTCTCTCCAACAGGCCAGCAATCTCTCAGGAAAACCTGATAACTGGCCACAGTTGATTTTGCGCTTTGAAGTATATAACTGCTTCGGACACCACATATTGGTCGTCCAGCAACCTAACACTCCCCTTCCCCTTTCTCACCTCCACAGCCGCCATCCTCAGTGCCCCACCTGGACTTGCACCTATTTCTCCCCTCCTCCTCCCCCTCCTCCTCCTCCTCCTCCTCGTACATTCCTTCCTCCGGCTTCACAATTTGCAACTCTTCAATACTTCTGTTTCATACGTTCTGCTTTATCACTGGTCTTTGTTACAGCCATCTGCCTATCAAAAACCCACCTTGCCTGCGTCCACTTATTATCTGTTACACTCTGTCCTGCCTCTCCTTGCTCCCAGCTTTTTCCCACACGCATACACACCCACGCACACGCACACGCACACACACACACACACCCTCACCCATGCACATGCCCACACACATACACACACACACACACACACACCCACACACACACACACACACCCACACACCCACACACACGCACACGCACACACACACACACACACACCCACGCCCACGCACACGCACACACACAACACACACGCCCACACACATACACACACACACCCACGCCCACGCACACGCACACACACAACACACACGCCCACACACACACACACGCCCACACACACACCCACACACACACACCCACGAACACACACACACACCCACAAAAACGCAAAAAAAAACGCACCACACAAAAAACGAACACAAAACACTCATACAATGCCAACACACACACAACACACAACACCACAAACAAACAAAAACACACACACACACACACACACACACACACACACACCAAAACATCCACCAAACAAACACACACAAACACAACACACAACACACACAACACACACCACACACACACACACACATCCACACACACACACACGTCCACACACACATACACACACACACATGCCCACACACACGCCCACACACACGGCCACACACACTCCCACACATACGCCCACACACACCATCAGTCTGAGGAAGGGTCTTGACCCGAGGCATCACATATCCATGTTCTCCAGAGATGTCGCCTGACCCAGCACTTTGTGCCCCTTTGTGTAAATTATCACCTGAAGTTCTTTGTTTCTACATATTGGTCCTTTATTTATATATTTTTTCATTATTTTATCTGGACTGGCTACGAATAATTGTCTTTGCACTTTCCGGTCGGTGAAATTATATAACATAGATTGTATTTAAAAAGATCAATGCCAGTGACATAGCGCAAGAGACCTGGGTTCAATCCTGACTTTAGACTCTCTCTGTGTGGATCTTGCACGTTCTTGCACGTTGTGACCGCGTGGGTTTCCTCCGGGTGCTCTGGTTTCCACCCACATCCCAAAGAAATGCGGGTTGGTAGGTTAATTGAGCTCTGCAAAAATGCCTCGAATGTTTAGGGAAAGTGGGATAATATAGAACTTGTGTGAATGGGTCAGCGTGGATTCAGTGGGATGAAGAGTCGGTTTCCATGCTGTATCTAAGGTCTCAGTTATCATTTACAAGTCCTCCCTGGCTTTGGCAGGGCTCTATTCCAGAGAATCGCTTGTCAGAAATGCAACTGAGAACCAAGTTCATGCAAGGCAGCGGTGGGTTGTCCCATAGGAATGGATAATCGGAGAAACATTTTAAATCTTATTTTGCATTCTTAATAATAAAGCCAATATTAAAAATTTAGCCCAAGCCTACCTCGTTAATAATGATATTCCTTTAGCAGATTTTACTGGAGATGAGGTTTTAAATGCTACTGACGTTTTAAAATGGGCACTGCTGATGGCGTGGATGACATGTCTATAGATAGGATTAGCAAAATGGACATCAATGTGTTGACTAGAAATGCTGGGTACAATGTGGCAAAATTCCGGCTGGTGCCAAGAACAGTGGCCTACAGATCCACAGCAGCCAGCAAATCCATCCCACTGTCTCCTGAATGCTCGCTCGTATGTATGGGTTGTACAAAAGTCGAACATCCATAAACTGTGGAACGCCCTGTATGGTTATACATTGGAAAGGCTCGTAATAACCCAGCACCCTCAAAACACACCGACAAAATAACGTCACATGAAAGAAAAAAAGACACAAAGTGTTGGAGTAACTCAGTAGGTCAGGCTGCATCTCTGGAGAGCTTGGATAGGTAACATTTCAGATCAGGACACTTCTTCAGACTGATTGTAGGGGGGGGGGGGAGCTGGAATTGTGGAAGAGGGGGTGACAAAGTCTGCCATGTTCTAGGTGGTTACAGGTGAGTGGGTTTCTGACAGGTAGATGGTCGGGCAAGGTCCAGAGATAAAAATAAATAAGGTGTGAGGCAAGGATAGAAAGGGTGCGTATTGTGAAGCCAGAGGAAGTGAGGTGATAGGGGAAAAATGGGTGTGAGACCAGGTGGGACACAGGAAGGGGGAGGGGGAGGGGGGGGGGGGGAGGGGGGGAAAGGATGTTTGCATGTTAGTTACTTGAAATAAGCTTATTTGACACATGTTCTGATTTTGGTAATATTAAAATCATAATGAAAAGTAATCCAAAATAGAACTTCCTTCAATGGATGGTACACAAAATTGCTGGAGGAACTCAGCGGGTGCAGCAGCATCTATGGAGCGAAGGAAATAGGCGACGTTTCGGGCCGAAACCCTTCATGTTATTTATTCTTATTTTCACCTTGAAAAGAACATTGAGTCACTGTGCTTTCAATGAAAGTTTGTTCTAACTCATGGTTATTCAACTTGAATTCACTAATTCTGAATCAATCAGCGGGTAACCTTCAGACATTGCCATGAGGAAGACAGATTGAATCACAGGGTGGCTCAGAGCTGTCAGAACAATCCCACACTCTCTTAGTAATCAGCAAAGCTGACATCCTTATGTTTGCTTTCTCTGGACCCAAAACAGTTTGTCCCAACAGAGTTTCAATCAGATTGGTGTTACACAAAATTAGCCAGACTTGAGGTGCAGAGAATTGTTTTGGTAAATGACCTTATTTTTATATGTTGCATTTTAAACACAGAAGTTTACAACTTCACCACAGTCAAAAACTGCTCAACACTAACATCCATCTTTCTGTAGGTAGGAACTGCAGATGTTTCGGAAGGAACTGCAGATGCTGGTTTACACGGAAGATAGACACAAAAGCTGGAGTAACTCAGCGGGACAGGCAGCATGGAGAGAAGGAATGGGTGATGTTTCGGGTCAAGACCCTTCTTCAGTCCCAGTCTAAGTGCACCCACTCCCTACACACTAGGGGCAATTTACAAAGGGCCAATTAACCTACAAACCCGCACATTTTTAAGATGTGGGAGGAAACCGGATCACCCGGAGGAAACTCACATGGTCACAGTGAGAACATGCAAACTCCACACACACAACCCGAGGTCAGGATCGAACCTGGGTCTTGGGTGCTGTGAGACAGTAGCTCTATCAGCTGTGCCACAGTGCTACCCAAAGTCTGTGCTGGCTAACAATTCAATCCAATTCCCTCACTAAGTTTCCCCGTAACCTATTTCCCCATCAACTCCCACATGTTTTGCCATTCACTCTGTGTAGGAAGGAACTGCAGATGCTGGTTTAAACCAAAGATAGACACAAAAAGCTGGAGTAACTCAGTGCGTTGGACAGCATCTTGGGAGAAAAGGAATCGGTGACGTTTTGGGTCGAGACCCTTCTTCAGTCTGAAGAAGGGTGTCGACCCGAAATGTCACCTGTTCTTTTTCTTCAAAGATGCTGTCTGGTCTCGACCCAAAACGTCACCTATTCCTTTTCTTCAGAGATGGTGTCTGACCCGCTGAGTTATTCCAGCCTTTTGTGTCTATCTTCTTGCCATTCACACTGGTCACTAGATCTGACTCAGCTATAATTGCTGGATGGTATGCCATACTTTGTGATTTGCTTCACAAAAATTGAAAAATTACTGTCAAGTTTTTTATTTTACTCCATTTACTTTACCAACGAAAGATATTGGTGAGGCCACATTTAGAGTACTGTGTTCAGTTTTGGTCACCATGTTATTTGAAAGATGTTGTCAAGCTGGAAAGGGCGCAGAGAAGATTTTTGAAGATATTGCCACGACTCGAGAGCCTGAGCTATTGGGAGAGGGTGAGGCTAGAACTTAATTCCATAGATTGCAGGAGAATGAGGGGTGATCGTACAGAGGTGTACAAAATCATGAGAGGAATAGAATGGGTAAATGCACAGCCTTTTGCCCAGGGTAGGAGTATCTAGAGCCAGAGGACATTGGTTTAAATTGAGGGGGGGAAAGACTTAACAGGAACATGAGGGGTAATTGTTTTTACACAATGGATGAGCTGCCAGAGGAGGTAGTTGAGGTGGGCACTATCATAACATTTAAGAGACAATTTGACAGGTACATGGATAGGACAGATTTAGTGTGGGGATATGTTGCCAAGCATGGGCAGGTGGGACTAGTGTAGATGGCGCATGTTGGTCGGCGTGGGCAAGTTGAGGTGAAGGGCCTGTTTCCAAGCTGTATGTCTCTATAACACAAATTAATCAAACAGCAGATTAATATCAGACCTACTAGAGATAAATTGCAGCAGGAAACTTTAAAATTCAATTGTTTTAGTTTTCCTTTTCTCTCAATTCAATCTTCCTTTTCTTTTCTTAGTACCTTTTCCATATTTAATTTAACTCGAATTCATTCTCCAGGGTTCGTTTTGTTCATCTCATCTTTCTCAATGCTATTGATTAAATGTAGTTCCATTGGGTCTGACAATCAGAAGGCCACAGATGTCATAACGTCGCCTCACTGTTACCATCTCACATCTACAAATAGGTCGTGGCTTCAAATTGTTATCATCAGGACAATGGAATAAGGAATCCGCTTCAGGACATTCACAATGAAATATGGCACACTAGAAATGTCTATGCTGGGAACATTTTGGATGTTGAGATGTGAAATGTAGCTTATTGTAGTATAATTTCACTAACATCCTCTAACACAAATTGGCTTCTGATTTGCCATTGAGGAAATATTCCCCATCACAAGCTGCTATTTACTGAAAATACTGTTATTTGTGGAATGAATCAATCAAGCAAGCAAGCAAAGAACAAATCTGGTGTGAACAACTGCTGTCAGTGCTCTATTGATTTCCATGGCATTTATTTCCAGCACAGTGCATTTTAAGGCTCGATTTTAAAGCCCTCTTCTCCTGCTGCTTCGTCCAATAAGAATATTTTGTCAAAGTAGGTAAAGATGGCAGGAATATAATGGATGAGTTGGTCAAGAGAGAAGAGTCATGAGTGTTTAATTGTCATATACACCAGAAACGGAGCAATGAAATTCTTCCTTGCTGCATCCAGCTTTGACAGGCACATTAATACACATATTTCAAATGTAAAACATTAATCACTGATTTGTGCTTGGGTAAGGCAGGAATGGGCAGGGAAAGGTTAATAAAATCTATGATAATAATATATCCTACGCCGGAGGTCAGGATGATTTAATCTTTCATCTTTTATAGTTTGGCTCACCACAGACTTTCAGATTAGTTTAAGGTACACAAAAATGCTGGAGAAACTCAGCGGGTGCAGCAGCATCTATGGAGCGAAGGAGATAGGTAACGTTTCGGGCCGAAACCCTTCTTCAGACTGAGATTACTCTCAGATTAGTTTAGTTTAGTTTAGTTTAGAGATACAGTGCAGAAACAGGCCCTTCGGCCTACCAAGTCCACACCGACCAATGATCACCCAGTACATTAGCACACACTACACACTAGGGACAATTTACAATTTTTACTGAAGCCAACTAACTTACAAACTTGTATATCTGGGAGGAAACTGTAGCACCCAGGGAAAGTCCACGGGGTGACAGGGAGAACGTACAAACTCCGTACAGATAGCACCCGTAGTCAGGATCGAACCCGGGTCTCTGGCGCTGTGAGGCAGCAACTCTACCACTGCGCCACCATTCCACTCTAACAATGAAGGAGGCACAAATAGTTTACCCCTGCTGGTTGTCAAGGACCTGTGGTGGGGTAGGGGTGCACTGGTCAGCTCTCTACAGGGACAAAGAAAGAAATCAGACACTGTACCAGTAGTAGCATGGGACCTGCTCATGGTCATCCCCTTTGTGTCACACAAACCCCACGATTGTATCTGCCCCCACCACCACGCATGGCCATGCGTTCCAGACACCCACCACCAGGCTCATGGTGATCCCCTTACTGTCACATAGCAACAGGCATCTTGAGTGCACTGTGATCTTCCTTTGCTGAAATGGCCTACAGACTGTGCAGAGCAATCGAAGGTGAATGAGAATCCTGGAAGCAGCACCTGGACCTTCTGTGGCACTTCACTGAATGCAGCATGTCAGGTTTGCTCTGTGCATTATGTGCAGAGCAACACATGGACAGAGAACAGAGAACAGTGTAGGAAAGAACTGCAGATGCTGGTTTAAATCAAAGGTAGACAAAACATTTTGGAGTAACTCAGCTGGACAGGCAACATCTCTGGAGAGAAGGAACGGGTGACGTTTCGAGTCGAGACCCTTCTTCAGACTCAACATAGAACAGTACCGCACAAGAACCTGCCCTTCACCCCACGATGTTTGTGCCGAACATGATGCGAAGTTAAACTGATGTCATCAGCCTGTACATGATCCATATCCCCCTATTTCCTGCACTTCCATGTGCCTATCTAAAAGCCTCTTAAATGCCACTACTGTATCACCACCACCCATAGCAATGCATTCCAGGCACCCACCATCAGGGCCACCACCACACCATCTGTATAAAAAACATGTCCCACACATCTCCATTAAAATTTTCCCCTCTTGATTTATAGCTATGCTCTCTACTGATGGATATTTCCACTCTGGGATAAAAGGTTCTGACTGTCTACCCTATCCATGCCTCTCATTATTTTATATACATCTATCAAGCCCACCTCAACCTCTGACATTCCAATGAAAATAATTGAAGTCGACCCAACCGCTCCTTGTAGCTGAATCCCTCTAATCCAGACAGCATTCTGTAAACCTCCTCTGCACCCGCTCCAAAGACTCCACATATTTCCTGTAATGGGATGACCAAATCTGCACGCAAAGTCCTCATGTGACCTAACTAAAGTCCTATAGAGCTGCAAAAGAACTCAGAACAAAAGCTACAGATTGCACCAATCTGCGAATTTAGTTCAAATTTTATTTTTCACAAAAAATGATGTGACATGATCTAATTTCTACAGAATAGTGCTTTTCTACTAAATGGTCACACTGACACATGCACATTATCAATTATGATCAATGTCATGAAGCACATTTGTCATCAAAGGTCATAAATATTATGGCAAATCCCAAGGCTGGCAATGTACGCTATTTTAATTTCTGCAGTAAATTAATTTACATTAATAATGCTCATAAAGAGCATCTTCTCTCTCATGATTGTGCAACTTTCATGATTTTACTCCCATGTTTGAGAAGAATCTGCAATGACTGGCCTACTTTGCTAAACCCAATTGATTGATGTAAAACTCTCAGAAAGTTGTTAATCCTAAAGCATTCCAATAGGGCCTTGTAACGATTTACATTAAGTGATTGTATGCAAAGCCTGGCAGCAAAATGCTTTCTCTCGTTCCTGCTGCTTTCTCCACCCCAAAAGCTAATGTTATATTCCTGAGCCTATGCAGCTCACATTGAGGGGGGGTTTAGGGTGCAATGGAAAGCATATAATAAGCAGAGAATGAGACAGCCTGAACAGTCCATCACTGAAATCTTTCAGTCAACTACCTGCAGGAACCACGGTCAAGAAATATTATCAGTCTGACGTTTTAAAATCTTAAATCTTGCAAATTACACATCGAAAGGTTGCTTCTTGAATTCTCGATGAAAAGGTGTCCATAAATGTTTAAAAAATCTAAGCAGAAAAGATGTGTAGGAAGGAACTGCAGATGCTGGTTTACCTTGAAGATAGACACAAAATGCTGGAGTAACTCAACGGGACAGGCAGCATCTCTGGAGAGAAGAAATTGTTTCGGGTCGAGACCCTTCTTCAAAAAGTCACCCATTCTTTCTCTCCAGAGATGCCGCCTGTTCCGCTGAGTTACTCCAGCATTTTGTGTCTATCTAAGCAGAATGGATAGTGGGCAAATAAGAAAGTTACGATGGCCATTGTATAATTATGCAAGATCTATATTACTAAAAGTCTGATCTTGACCACTTTTGGCTCGCTGTGGCGTGATTTCCCAGAAAACGCCGCCACCTACGGCCGTCATTTTTGGCCACCTCGCTCAGAGCCCCCCTCCGCCTTCCGGGACTGGAGGATTTTTCCCATCGATGAAAAATCAGAGATATATTAATGGTTTTTTCTAAATTGCCATTCTCTATCTCTGCTGGCCCTGCTGGTGGGAGGAGGGAAGGACTATAAAATCCGGAAGTGGTGTGCCTCACCCAGTCTCCGCAAGATGGAGGAACCAAGAGGGTCACATCTCTCCGAGCTCTGAATAACACTGAACACATGTCTACTCTTCTTCTACTTCTTCTTCTTTTGAGTTTTACGGCAGCCGGCATCCGCAATGTTGCATTGCTGCCACCTTCTGGCTTCATTCCACAGTACTCATGTCTTTACATTATATCCTTTTTATAAGCCCAGAGGCCCTCAAGAAATCAAACAACACCTTTATTCCTTTTCCTTTCCCTCCACACTCTAGAATATTCTTTACTGATATTTCTGTCACTCCAATTTTCTTCATTTCACTGGTCATAACTCCTCTTTCTGTCTCATATCTCCTACATGCAACTAGGGCATGCTGAACTGTTTCCGGCTGATGGCATTCCTCACACAGCCCAGTAGGGTGTTTTCCCAATATTTTTAATGTGCTGTTCAGGTGAGTGTGTCCTATTCTCAATCTTGCTAATACTACCTGTTCCCTCCTGTTCCCCCCTCTTCTTGCTGTAATGCCCACTCTGTTTTGTAGCGAATAGAGGTGTCTCCCCTTTGTCTCCTGTTCCCAGTATTGTTGCCATTCCTGATTTATTTTCTTCCACACAATGTGTTTTCCTTCAGATTTGGATAATTGTAAGTTTACCTCTATGTTTCTTTTTTTTAAGCCTCCTTTGCTAATTTATCCACCTTTTCATTTCCTAGAACACCAATGTGTGCTGGGACCCACAACAAAGTCACGTCACTGCCCCTCCTTGTCACTTGGCTTAATAGTAGTAGGATTTCATACACTAGGTCAGGCCGCCTATGGGATGCACCAGACCCAATACTCTGGATTGCAGATAATGAGTCGCTACATATTAATACTTTGCATGGTTGCACCTGTTCCATCCACTGAACTGCCATCAAAATAGCGTACAGTTCCACTGTATATACTGTCAAATAGTTATTTGTTCTTTTGCAAAGCTCAACATTCATCCCCTGGACTACCACAGCCTCCCCTGTTGTTTCAGCTACTGGGTCCTTTGATCCATCTGTGAAAATTAAGAGGTGTTCCCTGTATCTATTATCTATATGGCTATGATATTCTGTCTTTAGGTCTGAATTTTTGTTCCTCCTTTTTGCCTCCCATATCTCCAGATCAACTTTTGGGATGTTCAGTAACCATATTGGCACAGATGGCCACAATACTGCAGGGCAGAACTCTTTGTCCTCTACTCCCATGTCCCTTTCCACAACTCCTCCAACCCAGCCGAAGCTTCCAGACTGAGCCACCCCTCTCTCCCAGCACTCCTGTACTACCTGTTTTGTTGGGTGGTTCTCTCCATGACCCTTAAGGCTTAGCCAGTAATTAGCCATTAGTTGTCTGCGGCGCAGTCTCAACGGCATCTCCCCAGTTTCCACCTGTAGTGCACATACAGGTGACGTCCGCACACCTCCTATACAGACCCTTAGAGCTTCCGCTTGGACTTTGTCCAAATCGGACAACACTGACTTAGATGCTGACCCATAAGCTATACTGCCATACTCTAGTCTGGATCTGATCAGTGATACATAAATATGTTTAAGAGATAGTACATCTGCTCCCCACTCTAAACCTGCCAAGCATCTCATTACATTGATAGCTTTTTTGCATTCTTCAATTATTTTTGTAATGTGGACCCTCCATGTTAATCTGGAGTCAAAATGAACTCCCAGGAAACGGAAATCTTTTACTCTTTCCAAATTGTTGCCATATAGTTTTAACTGGACATCCTCTTTAATTGTTTTCCTTGTGAAAACCATTATCTTTGTCTCCTCTATAGAGAATTTAAAACCCCATTTCCCTCCCCACTCTTCCACCTGGGCTATCCCTTGCTGTACTTTTTCCACGATAAAATCTATATTCCTCCCCCTTCTCCATAAGCTGCCATCATCTGCAAAGAGCGATCGCCCCACACATGTCTACTCAACTGTGAGTGCACTTAATGTGGTTTGAAAATGAAAATATGGTTGGTTTGAATTAAAAATGCACTGTTAATGAAGTAAAAATGCACTGCTAATGAAGTAAAAATGCACTGCTAATGAAGTAAAAATGCACTGCTAATGAAGTAAAAATGCACTGCTAATGGTTGTTTGGGATGAAGTAAAAATGCACTGCCACTGAAGTAAAAATGCACTGCTACTGAAGTAAAAATGCACTGCTACTGAAGTAAAAATGCACTGCTAATGAAGTAAAATGCACTGCTAATGAAGTAAAAATGCACTGCTAATGAAGTAAAAATGCACTGCTAATGAAGTAAAAATGCACTGCTAATGAAGTAAAAATGCACTGCTAATGGTTGTTTGAGTTGAAGTAAAAACGCACTGCTAATGAAGTAAAAACGCACTGCTAATGAAGTAAAAACGCACTGCTAATGAAGTAAAAACGCACTGCTAATGAAGTAAAAATGCACTGCTAATAAAGTAAAAATGCACTGCTAATGAAGTAAAAATGCACTGCTAATGAAGTAAAAATGCACTGCTAATGAAGTAAAAATGCACTGCTAATGAAGTAAAAATGCACTGCTAATGGTTGTTTGAGTTGAAGTAAAAACGCACTGCTAATGAAGTAAAAACGCACTGCTAATGAAGTAAAAACGCACTGCTAATGAAGTAAAAACGCACTGCTAATGAAGTAAAAATGCACTGCTAATGAAGTAAAAATGCACTGCTAATGAAGTAAAAATGCACTGCTAATTAAGTAAAAATGCACTGCTAATGGTTGTTTGAGTTGAAGTAAAAACGCACTGCTAATGAAGTAAAAACGCACTGCTAATGAAGTAAAAACGCACCCCCTTCTTCTTTATTATTTTTAGTTCATTAAGTGTACAGTCAGGGGGTCTAAATCTTTTATGTGTGGGGGGTGGTGGGGGGGAAGGGGGAAACTGCTTTTCTAAGTGAGCGGGCGATGCCTTTCCTGGGTCGCCGTGCTGGGACTCCAGTATGCTTGGTACCGCCGAGGAAAACATCGTGGAGCCGCGGTTCTGCGGAGCGGCCAGCTGCGACGTTGAACTTACATCTCGCCGAGATCACCAGTGTGCGGAGCTCCGTCTGGCGTGGTCTGTTGGCTTGGAAGCCGCAGGCTCCGGTGGGAAGGCGGCCGTTCCTGGCACCCCAAGCTGCTGGGGTTTCTCCCGACGCCGGAGTACCATCACCCGGCGAGAACATCGGGCGCCGTGGCGGCGACTGTGGAGGCCTCAATAGGCCCGACTATGGGTGGACAAGAGGATGGGGACTGGACTTTGTGCCTTCCCCCACAGTGGGAATCACTGTGGGGGGATGTTTTGGTGTTGAATTTCTTTATGAATATTGTGTTGTATTTTTATTAGTGTGCTGCAAGGACATCAGAATTTCCCCTGAATAAGGGGATTAATAAAGTATTTATCTATCTATCTATCTATCTATCTATCTATCTATCTATCTATCTATCTATCTATCTATCTATCTATCTATCTATCTATCTAATTAATTAAAAATGCACTGCTAATGAAGTAAAAATGCACTGCTAATGAAGTAAAAATGCACTGCTAATGAAGTAAAAATGCACTGCTAATGAAGTAAAAATGCACTGCTTATGGTTGTTTGGGTTGAAGTAAAAATGCATTGCTAATGAAGTAAAAATGCACTGCTAATGAATTAAAAATGCACTGCTAATGAAGTAAAAATGCACTGCTAATGAAGTAAAAATGCACTGCTAATGAAGTAAAAATGCACTGCTAATGAAGTAAAAATGCACTGCTAATGAAGTAAAAATGCACTGTTGATGAAGTAAAAATGCACTGCTAATGGTTGTTTGGGTTGAAGTAAAAATGCACTGCTAATGAAGTAAAAATGCACTGCTAATGAAGTAAAAATGCACTGCTAATGAAGTAAAAATGCACTGCTAATGAAGTAAAAATACACTGCTAATGAAGTAAAAAGGCACTGCTAATGAAGTAAAAATGGACTGCTAATGGTTGTTTGGGTTGGTAAAAATGCACTGCTAATGAAGTAAAAATGCACTGCTAATGAAGTAAAAATGCACTGCTAATGAAGTAAAATGCACTGCTAATGAAGTAAAAATGCACTGCTAATGAAGTAAAAAATGCACTGCTAATGGTTGTTTGGGTTGAATTAAAAATGCACTGATAATGTTTGTTTGGGTTGAAGTAAAAATGCACTGCAAATGGTTGTTTGGGTTGAAGTAAAAATGCACTGCTAATGGTTGTTTGGGTTGAAGTAAAAATGCACTGCAAATGATTGTTTGGGTTGAAGTAAAAATGCACTGCTAATGGTTGTTAGGGTTTAAAAAATGATGAGAATCTCTCTCCTGTCAATCACACCATGAAGGCCACACCTTTTTTTGGTGGAAGGGGAGGGATTATAAAACCCGGAAGTGTGGGTGTGGCTCAGTCTCTGTATGATGGGGGAGGAAGAGGTTACAACTCTGTTTGAGCAGTGAATCAACTGAACACACTGAATGTCGACTGAACTATGTGTGGTGTTTTGTGTGGTTTTATGGTGGTTTCACCTTGCTTGAAATGGTATGAAACTGCATTTGAATATGGTGGCCTTGCACCCTGCATGAAATGGTATGAAACTGCATTTGAATGCAGTGTTGTTGCACCCTGCATGAAATGGTATGAAACTGCATTTGAATTTGGTGGCCCTGCACCCTCCTTGAATGGTATGAAACTGCACTTGAATTTGGTAGTCTTGCTCCCTGCTTGAAGTGGTTGGAAAATGCACTTGAATTCGGTGGCCTTGCACCCTGCTGGAAGTGGGGAAACTGAACCTGAATTTTGTGGCCTTGCACCCTGTTTGAAGTGGTATGAAACCACACTTGAATTTTGTGGCCTTGCACCCTGCTCGAAGAGGTAAGAAACTGCACTTGAATTTGGTGGCCTTGCACCCTGCTTGAAATGGTAAGAAAATGGATTTGAATTTGGTGGCCTTGCACCCTGCTTGAAATGGAATTTCAAGGAATAGCCGTGAGTCAACTGCCAGCCCATCAGCCACCTGCCAGCACATCAGGCTTGATGGACTGAGC
Organism: Amblyraja radiata; assembly: GCF_010909765.2. NCBI lineage: Eukaryota > Metazoa > Chordata > Chondrichthyes > Rajiformes > Rajidae > Amblyraja > Amblyraja radiata. Next base: position 29,066,600 of record NC_045974.1, on the reverse strand, counting down.
TGCCACCATAAGAATCCACTGCTAATGAAGTAAAAATACACTGCTAATGAAGTAAAAATACACTGCTAATGAAGTAAAATGCACTGCTAATGAATTAAAAATGCACTGCTAATCAAGTAAAAATGCACTGCTAACGCCGTGAGTGAGCTGCCAGCACATCAGGCTTGAGGGACTGAGCTGCCACCCCAAGAATCCATTTGGCCCACAATGTCCATACTAGCCCTCTGGAGACCAGTGGTCCCTGCAGCCAACAACACCCATACCAGCTGTCCAGAAAGCCCCCCCCCCCCCCCGACTGGCCACCAATATTGGAATTGGTGGAGAGGTGGAATATTGTGTTGGGGGGCCAGCCCTCCCGTGTGAACATGGGACCCAACGGGTCCCACTTAGTCTAGTATATTATATAGTTGTCATATAGCAAAGAATTCTGATGTCTATTGCTGGTACAATAATGTGTGTTTCATTTCAGGAAAAGCATTGAATACTCATACAGACTGGCTAAATAAAAGTGTCAAACTCAGTGGCAGCGTGGTGCACACATTGTAATTATCAACACTGTCATTATGAACTGAAAACTGTGTCCTTTTTAATGTTACTTGTGTCAGAATGTATTTTGCCTTTGTGTGGTTCGGGAATGAGCTGTTACATCACTGACCTGCCCTTAAAGAACCCATGACATGTGGGAATCACAAATTGAAATACAAACTAACATAGGGAGACTTCAAACAGACTCCCATAAATAACAACACTAACACAGGGAAATAAAGGTCAGATATGCACATACGCATGAAGAGATGACAAAAAATGAAGACGAGATGTATGTGGTAAATGATCTGTCATTGTCACACATGATCTTCTGCCATAAGGTTGTGATAGATAATGGCCCAGCCTCTCTCCACAACAGGACACATCCTTGCAGAAATGTTTATAAGATTAAGGATGTATTTAGTCTCTTTTGCTATGAAAGAAAGATGATGGAGAGGAAAGTGAAACAAGAGAGAGTCAAGAGTGTTCAATTACAAAACAAATACATTCTTACTTGCAGCAGCATAACAGGTCTGTAAACACAGTACTCATAGATAACACAATAAAACCAAATAAAATTAATTAAAAACAAAAAAAAACTAGTGCAAGACACAGGCCTAAAATCCATAGTGCAACCAAGAGAGTTTGTAGTTCATAGAGAATTTGGTGTTTGTAGTGTTCAAGAGCCTGATGGTTGTAGGGAAGAAGCTGTCCCTGAACCTGGTGGTCACAGTTTTCAGGCTCCTATACATCCTCCAGATGGCAGGAGTGAAATGAGAGCATAGCCAGGATAGTGAGGGTACTTGATGATGCTGGCTACCTTTCCGAGGGATCCCTTCATTGGTGGGGAAGACAGTGCCTGTGATGGACCAGGCAGTGTTGACCACTTACTGCAATCTCCTTCGTTCCTGGGCATTCAAGTTGCCAATGATTGCCGTGATGTAACCGGTCAGTGTGCTGTCTACCAAATCTCCTCAATCATCTGAGGAAGTAGCGGTGTTGATGGGCTTTCTTAATGATTCCATCAATGTGCTGCGCCCAGGACAAGGGTTCAGAGATATGCATGCCAGGAATTTGAAGTTGTTGACTCTCTTCACCATCGACCCGTCCATGAAGACAGGTTCATGGATCCTCCGCCATTCTCTTTTAAAGTCAGCAATCAGCTCCTTGATACTACTGACGTTGAGAACAAGGTTATTGTTCTGTCACCAATCAATCAGACAATCGATCTCCCTCCTATACTCTGACTAATCATAACCCATAATTCATCCAACAACAATGGTTTCGTCGGTGAATTTAAAGATGGAGTTTTGGACCTGCGCCCGGCTACACAGTCACGGTACAGAGGGAGTTAAGCAGAGGGCTGAGCACACAACCTTGAAAACCCCTGTGCTGATGGTTATCAAGGGGGAAGCGTTGTTGCCAATTTGTACTGATTATGGTCTGTTGACGAAGAAGTCAAAGATCCAGTTGCAAAGGAATGCACGGAGACCCATTTCATTGAGCTTGGTAACCAGTTTAGATGGGATAATAGTGTTGAACGCTGAGCTGTAGTCGATAAACAAAAGCCTGATATACATGTTCTTGTCATCCAAGTGGTCAAGTGCAGAGTGGAGAACCAGTGAGATTGCATCCCCCGTTGATCTATTGTAGCAGTAGGCAAATTATACTGGGTTTAGATTCTTGCTAAGGAAGGAGTTGAGATGCACTATAACCAATTTATCTCCATGGACCTTCGGACCACTGGTTGGTAGTCATTGAGGTATGTCAGAGAATCAGGACACGAGTCACAAGAAGAGATTCAGTCTGCAGATAGATTTTATGTGCTGAGACCGTTCAATATGTTGGAAATGAGAAGATGGAGAAATGGCTGAGGTCCTCAAAAGTATCTCATAAGAAATGGTGAGAAATTGAGAAAAATTTAATGTGGACCAACACAAAGTTCCTAGCTGAACTGTAAAGGAGATCATGAGATTGAAATAAGATACTCCTGAAGTGAGTTCCATAATTGTTCAAGTAGAGCTAACATGTGATGTATCTGACAAAAATGAAAATGAAAAATGTCATTCTGAGAAGGAGAACACTCCTGCAATATCTGCTTAATCTCAAGCTGAGCACCAATATTGCTGTGAAGATCACAGAGAAAGTGAAAACATACATCCAGTTAAATTCATAAAATTTATAAATATATTAAATAAGTTTATGCTATTTTAAAAGCAAGGATTAAAGTTTAATTTAGTTTAGAGATACAACGTAGAAACTAGCCATTTGGCCCACCGAGTCCATGCCGACCAATTATCAATGTTGCACACTAGTTCTATCCCACACACTAGGGGCAATTTACAGAAGCCTATTAACCTACAAATCTTTGGAGTGTGGGAGAAAACTGGAGCACCTGGAGAAAATCCATGCAATTACAGGGAGAATGTACAAACTCTGTACAGACAATTCAAAGTGAGGATCAAACCCAAGTCTCGGGCACTTTGAGGCAGCAGCTCTATCACCATAGTGGAAGTAACTATAAGTAAGTAGTGAAGGTAGGGTGGTAAGGTAGTGTAATATATACATTTCTGACACATTATGATATAATTATTACCATACATTTGGCCAATTCATGAAAAATCCTTACGTAAACCAACACACACCTCATGATTGACACAAAATGCAGGCTACCTCAATGGGGCAGTCAGCATCTCTGTGTGCATTTCAGGTCGAGACCAGACTGAGTCAGCAGAAAGGGAAAGAGATATATAGTCGCCGATATAGAGAGATATAGAACAAAGAAATGCAAGATAAGCAAAAATGTTACGATGATCAATGAAACAGTCCATTCCCTTGATCATCAGTACATTTCTGTATACCTTTCCTATATCTAAATCTTTCCATATTGCCACTTAGAACTCTTGTTTCCCTTTCCCCTGACTCCCAGTCTGAAGAAGGATCTCGACCCAAAACATCAACCAATCCAGAGAAGCTGCCTGTCCCGCTGAGTTACTCCAGCATTTGGGTGGGTTAGTGTGAGAAATTAGTTTTCATCCAGTTGTGGCACAGGGAATAGAGGAGAGAAAAAAGGGAGGAGCTTCGGTTATTTACTTAAAATTGGAGAATTCTTTTTTATTTATTTATTTATTTTTTTAAATTATTTTTTTTTTAAATTAGAAGTACGGTAAGTTACAATAATACACACCACATATGTCTTAATACATTTTTTTGTACCGCTTCATTTTTTGAGCTTTAAGAAAAAGATAGAAGTAAAGGAAGTAAGGAAAGTGCGCAAGAGTCGTGAAGGTGCAAGAGAGTGTTGAGAAAAGAAAGCTCCTTAGAAAAGAAGTTAGAGAAGGAAGTAAAGAAAGAAAGTAGACCCTAGAAAAGAAGGAAAAAGAAAGGAGAAACAATTGTTCTATTATAACATTAAACTCCGCAGAAAGGGGACTACCAACCAAGTCTGTTTTTGTTGTTTAACAACAAACCTGGTACCATTTATTTATATATTTATTTTTTAAATTACTATTGCACCTCATGCTTGTAATAGTTCCAAAAACGTAGACCACGTCTTTTGGAATTGGCCTGCGTTGCCAGATCCTGGTACCATTTATTTATTTATTTCTTTTTTAAATTACTATTGCACCTCATGCTTGTAATAGTTCCAAAAACGTAGACCACGTCTTTTGGAATTGGTCTGCTTTGCCTGCTAAGAGGAATCTCACCTCTTCCAGATGTAGTGTTTCAAACATATTTGATATCCACATTTTTATTGTTGGTGTGGGCGCATTTTTCCAGAATTTAAGTATGAGCTTTTTTCCCATTATTAGCCCGTAATTGAGTAAATTCTTCTGAAACACGTTTAGTTCAGGGTTACCTTCCGATATTCCAAAAATGATCCATTCTGGTTTTGGTACCAGTTTTATATTGATTAATTTTGTAAAGATATCAAATATTTCATACCAGAATTTTTGGATTTTTGTACAAAAAACAAAAGAATGCGCTATGGTAGCTTCTTGACACAGACATTTATCACAGATGGGTGAGACATTAGGGAAGAGTTTATTTATTTTAGTTTTTTAATAATATAGTCTATGTAATGTTTTGAATTGGATGAGAGTATGTCGTACGTTGATCGAACATTTATGCACCTGTAATAAGTGATTATCCCAGCTCTCTTTTGAAATTTTTATAGCTAATTCTTGTTCCCAGTCTCTTCTAATTCCATCAGTGGGTATTTCTATGTTTAAGATGATGTTATATAGGTACGATATTAGATTAGCTGATTCCGCCTTTGTCTTCATTGCTTCATCCAGTAAGTCGGTATGCATATTATGATAGTCTTTTGTATATATTTTCAGATAATCGCGAATTTGAAGATATTTAAAATATTGATTATTTTTCAAATTATATTTCAGTTGTAATTGTTGAAATGATAGTAATTTTCCCAATTCATACAGATCTTCGAGCGTTTTGATTCCCATTCTTTCCCATTGTATAAATGATTTGTCTATAATTGCTGGTTTAAACGATGGATTATTAACTATTGGTATTAAAAGAGATAGGTTTCTTAATTTTAGATTCTGTTTTATTTGTTTCCATGTTCTAATTGTGCTATGTATAATTAAATTTTTATTATAATTTTTGTTATTCAGATGTATTGGTGAGAGGAGAGTCGCTCCTATATTACACGGAGAGCAGTCCTCTCTTTCCATTACAATCCAGTCCACCTGCTGGGCAGAATTGTCCAGCAGGTGAATCATATTTTTAATATTTACTGCCCAATTATAATACATAAAATTAGGGAGCGCTAGACCCCCCAACTCTTTTCGTTTATTAAGGTGTGCTCTTTGTATTCTATGGGATTTATAATCCCATATAAAATTTGTAATGTCTGAGTCCAATTTTTTGAAAAACTTTTTTGGGAGATATATAGGTAGTGATTGAAATAGGTATAGGATTTGTGGTAAAAAGATCATTTTTATAGCGTTTATTCTGCCTATTAGGGACATCGGAAGTGTTTTCCAGAATTTAATCAAATTATTTAGTTTCTTAAGTAAGGGATTATAATTGGCTTTAAACATATCATGGTAGTTTCTAGTAATTTCAATTCCCAAATATTTGAATTTTTCTGTGGCTATTTTAAAGGGGAATTTCCGGAGGTGTGTTGAGTCTTTTGGTTTTATCGACATAATTTCACTTTTGTTCCAATTTATTCTATATCCTGAGAAGGATCCAAAGTCCTCAATTAAATTTAATATGTTTGGTATACTAATTTGTGGTTTTGTGATGTACAATAGTACATCATCAGCGTATAAGGATATTATGTTATTTGAATATTTTGTATTATAACCATAAATATCCGGGTGTGTTCTTATTTTTTCAGCTAAAGGTTTAATTACCAGAGCGAATAACAGCGGTGATAGTGAACAGCCTTGTCTATTGCCCCTTGATAGTTCAAATTTCGAGGATAGTATATTATTAGTTAGTATTCTAGCCGTAGGTTTGTTATATAATAGTTTTATCCATGCGATGAAGTTCTCTCCCAATTGGAATTTTTGTAATACTTTAATCATATAATCCCATTCTACTTGATCAAACGCTTTTTCTGCGTCCAGTGAGATGATAGATAACTCTTGGTCATGAGATTTATGTGAGTGCATTATGTTAAGCAAGCGTCTCAAATTATTGAATGAGTGTCTCTTAGGTATAAATCCTGTTTGATCCTCATTTATTAGTCTACTGACATACCTGCTTAGTCTTCTGACTAATGTTTTCGCTATTATTTTTTTATCCGTATTTAACAAAGCAATAGCTCTATATGATCCTGGTTCTTCTATATTTTTATCTTTTTTAAGTATTAATGTGATCGTTGATTCTGCTAATGTTTCAGGTAAGCTTTGCTCTTTAAAAGCATATGTATACATTTTCTGTAATCGTGGGGTAACTATGTCGTAAAAGGCTTTATAAAATTCATTACTGAATCCGTCTGGTCCTGGTGTTTTTCCGTTCTTTAGTGTGTTTATTGTGTCTTCTATCTCCTTAGGAATAATTTGTGCTCCCAGTTCCTCTTGTTCCCTCAATTCTAATTGTGGGAGGTTACAATTTTCCAGAAATTCTGAAACTTTATTATTGTCTATTGACGTTTTAGATGTGTATAGATTCTGGTAAAATTGAGCAAATCTTTTATTGATATCCTTGGGTAGTGTTAATAATTCCCCTCTATCTGATTTAATCTTTCGTATTGCATTCTCTTTTTCTCGCTTTTTCAATTGGCGTGCTAGAAGTTTGTGGGGTTTGTCCCCGATTTCGAAGTGTTCTTGTTTTGTAATTTGAAATAGTGTTATAACTTTCTCTGACAATAATTTATTTAGCTTGAATTTCAATAGTAGAATTTTATTGTGTTTATCCATAGTTGGATCTTTAGCATTATCTGTATCTAATTGTTTTATTTGTTCTTTTAAATGTCTTTGTTCATTCTTATTCTTTTTATTTTGAAAAGCTTGAAATGAAATAATGACTCCTCTAATAAATGCTTTGAAGGATTACCATAATAGCGTGGGGGATATATCTGGTGTATCATTTATCTAAAAAAATAGGTCCATCTGTTTTTTTAGATATATACTCCCTTGTGGGTCTTTTAAAATTTGCGAGTTAAACCTCCAGAACGATTTATTCATAGACATTCCTTCTAATTTTAAAACAAAAGTTAACGGAGAGTGGTCTGAGATCGCATTAATGTGGTATTTAGGGTTCATAGTATGCGGAATTAATTTTGTATCCACTAGGAAATAGTCTATATGTGAAGATGTTTTGTGTACCGTTGAATAAAACGAATAATCCCTTCCCGTCGGGTTTGCAATCCTCCAAACGTCTGCTATATTTGTGTTTTCCATATATGTATGTAAGAGTTCACTGGTTTTAGATTTCATATTACCTTTTTGTTTTTGCATCGATTTATCTAGATAAGGGTCTAAAACACAGTTAAAGTCTCCTCCAATTATAACATTTTGATAATTAGATTCTGCAATTATATTCAGAATTTTGTTGAAAAATTGAGGGTTATCAAAATTGGGCGCATATATGTTTACCAACGTAATTGGCATAGTATTGATCTCTCCTGATACTATAAGGTATCTCCCTTCCTTATCTGATATAATATTCTTTGATTTAAATGGAATTCCTTTACGAATAATGATTGCAGTACCTCTAGATTTGGAAGTGAATGAAGAGTGAAATGTTTGGCCTATCCAGTTCGCCCTCAGTCTCGTCTGATCTTGATGTTTAAGATGCGTTTCTTGTAGAAACGAAATGTCCGTGTTGTATGATTTCAACTGAGCTAGTATCTTGCCCCTTTTAATAGGTTCATTAATACCCCTTATATTCCAACTACATAATGTGATTCCTTCCATTTTCTTTTGATTGTCGTCATGCATTTTTACCAATTTTAATGACCTTATTTATTGCGGTGCATCCATACCTCAGGACTCTGGTTATTTGGGGGCGTTTATATTATAGACTTCTTTGGTAGTTCCCTTCTGCGATTGTTCTTGAAAAAAAACCACATAGATGTGACATATTGTGATTTTAAAAAAAAATAGATCAAGTAATTTTACAGTGTCTGAGTTTTCGACACCGTAGTGAGTGTCCCACTCGTCTGTGGGATTCGACATCGATACAGCTTCCGGCGTAGATATTATGAGGTTAGCCCCGCTGCCTTTATTACCCTAAACCTAGGGGGTTGGTACCATTTCCAAATCAGTTCTATTTCACCCAGTTGCAGTATATATATATGTTTCATTCCGACTTATCAAATCTAATCATATATTCAATTAAATATATTTTTAATAATTTTTAAAGATTGGTGTTATTTCACTTTTCTTCTAATATTCTCGTTGGGGGAATAAGCAAATTAGTTTGTTCATAACGTCTTGGTGGCGTGATTAATCTTCTTTTGTTCCTGCCCTGGCCACGATTTCTTGAGCATATTTAAGAGATTCTACCGAATTAGTGAATGTTTTTGAAACTCCCTTGAAAGTGATACGCATCCTGGCCGGATAAAACACTCCGCATATGACATCCTTGATACCGTAAAGAGCTTCTCTTGTCTGTGAGAACTTTCTTCTCTTTTGTACAATCTCATAAGGGTAGTCCCGTAGGAGTTTAATAGAATCATTTCTGTACATCATCTTCTCTCCGTGTTTAATTTTTTTCATCATCTCTTCCACTGTTGATATATCCCGAAGTTTGACTATGATCTGTCGTGGATAGGCTTGGTCTCCTTGAGATCTTGGTTTAAATCTGGGTAGTCGATGTGCTACTTCAATTACAGGTGCCTCAGGTAGCTTGAGTACGTGTTTGATTAGATTGGCAGTGAACTCACAGGCATTGTCCCCCTCAGTTCCCTCTTTTACTCCACGTATTCGTATATTTTGACGTCTTGAGCGAGCTTCTAGGTCAACACATTTATCAGAGACTTTTGTTAGTTGACTCTTGAGGCTGTCTAATTCTAACTTCATCGCCTGCATATCTCCGGCCATCTCTTCCACAACGACTTCCATATCTTTCACTGCAGTTACATTTGCGGAAACAGTTTCATGCACAGCCTCAAACTTCTTTGTGGACTCTTCCTCCACCTTATTAATTCTCCCCGTTAGTTCTTCGTGCACATCCTCAACTCTTTTTTGCAGAGCACCAATGCCCGCAATAATTTTTTCATTACCGGCATTAATGGATTGCATGTTTTCCATCAAATGTAAGTTTCCGGCTGCAATGTCATTTTTTAAATCTCTTACCGAGTTCTTTATCTCCTCCATTTCGGTTTTCTCTTTTGTGGCCGTCTCAGTCTTAGATCGTGTAGCCATTCCAGAGACCACTCCAGAGGTCAGTTCTGCAGTTTCTTGATGTTTCTGAGTCTTCAGCAGGTGTTTTGTAATTCTCCTCTGTGGGCTCTGACCTGGAGAAGTGTTTTTCATTTAAAATGCATTTCCCTCCGTTAAATTCATGGCGCTTACTGATGACGTCATCAGCACAGCGACCCGAGGCTCCGGTAAGTTTTTTAAAACGGTCCTGACCTCCAGACCCAATTTTAACGCGTAAAACGCGATTTTTTTCAGCGGAGCTAGAACATATGCGACTGCTAGCAGAGCATGGCGCCACCGGAAGTCAAAATTGGAGAATTCTATGCTGATACCAAGAAACATAAAACTGAGTTGAAGGATCAAAGTAGAAAGTGAAGGCACAGAGTAAAATGATCAAACAGAAAGCTCCATAAATAGATTTCAAAGCAGAATGGAATAGAAGAAAAGCAACAACATCAAAGCAATGAAGGCTGGCTAGTTGGCTGGCTTACCCATCGGTTGCATGGCCTGCCTGCCTTTCATTTCAATTGTTTTTCTCAGTTGGTTTCATAACGGGTCAATAATGATTACTGTCTGAGCAATGTGGGTGGAAAGGTCCTGTGATTCAGCACAGAAGAAGCTCGTTAGATGTAAAAATAAATTATAATATTTGAGTTTGCAAATTGCATTATGAATTTTATTGTATGAATCATCAACATTTTCATATTAAACTCTTTCGTCCACTAAATTAAGAACAGTATTAACTCAGTTGGTAGCAATGCATATATTTGCATGAGAATATCATTCTGTGCTGTTTCTAGGCTACAATCTTTATAATTCTTTAAACATGCCACTTGACACCGCTTAATGTAAATTAGTTTAATTAAAATAAGACGTTTTTTTACAAAGTATGTGCACAATCTCAAATTTGCAGTAGAGCCGTTCATTTGTAATAAGCAGTAAATTTCTTCAATGCTTCATTTACGTTTTGTTTTGCAGATTACACTTTACTTAGATTACTTTCATAGGTCTTATCACCTTCACCGCCCACGTTAAGCTCTTGCAGTCACGTGTGGAATTATTAAGTTTCAAACAACTCCACACATTCTGTATGAAAAGGTCAAGCTACAGTTTGGTGGTGGCTTGACCTATTAACTAAAAGTCAGCTAAGAGCAATGCATAGCTGGCCCTCTTGTCTCAAATGCTACAGACAGAGCTAAGGCACTTCATATATCCTTCAGGCAACAAAATGGAAGAGTCAGTGGTGGGAAAGTAATTTATTGCAAAATTGTTTATGAAGCTTTCCTGTCCGTCTATAAATATTTAATGGCGGGATTCATATCAGAAGAGTTCCATCACAATAATGGGACCCATCTCTTTGGCAAATCAATGGCTTAACCAGCTATCTATCACTATAATGGTTCTCCTTTAGAAAGTCAATATCCAAATGAAGAACTGCCTAATTTTTTGTCACTTCGTTGCAAATTCTACAGGTTAAACTTGCAAATCCAGGACACTGCTCTCAGTGGAACTAACTCTGTAACAAATAGAATCAATGGCATGGACAGAGCAAAAACAATTAATGAAAGGGAAGAAGGGAAAACAAATTACCGCAAAGTCAACAATGTTTAATGGAGCAGCCAATAACTCAATAGGCAAACCCATCTCTTTTCACTGAACACCAATATTAACAGATGATTAGCATGAAATAATGTTGATTTAAGATAAATCCTTATACCCCCCCCCCCCCCCCCCCGACTTTGTCCAAGGACCCCGACAGTCTTTTCAGGTGAGGCCTCTGCCTTGCACTTGCACCTCCTCCAACCTCATCTACTGTATCCGCTGTTCGAGGTGTGGACTCCTATATATCGGCAAGACCAAGCGCAGGCTCGGCGATCGTTTTGCTGAACACCTCCGTTCAGTCTGCCTAAACATATCTGATCTCCTAGTTGCTCAGCATTTTAACTCCCCCTCCCATTCCCACACTGACCTTTCTGTACTGGGCCTCCTCCATTGTCAGGGTGAGGCCCAGTGCAAATTGGAGGAACAGCACCTCATATTTCACTTGGGCAGCTTACACCCCAGCGGTATGAACAGTGACTTCTGGAACTTCAAGTAACCATTGCTTTCCCTCTCTCCATCCCTCCTCCTTCCCAGTTCTCCGACCATTCTTACTGTCTCCGCTACATTTTATCTCTTATTGCTTTGTTGTTACCTTTTCCCAGTTAACAATGATCTATTCTACATTTTCCTTGATCTCCATTCCCTTTGCCCAGTTTTCACACCTTCACGCTTCCTTATCTACCTATCTCCCTCCCCCCTGATGTCAGTCTGAAGAAGGGTCTCGATCCGAAACGTCATCCAGTCCTTCTCTCTGTAGATGCTGAGTTACTCCAGCATTTTGTGTCTATCGTTGATTTAAAAGATGTGGAGATTGTGGGGCTTCTTTGGGGCAGGACTGTAGCGCAGCCATAGAGCTGCTGTCTGTACGGAGTTTGTACATTCAAACTGTGACGAGTGGAGCTTCTCCGGGAGCTCCGGTTACCTCTCACGTTCCAAAGACGTACAAGTTTGTAGGTTAATTGTTTTTGGTAACAATTGTAAATTATCCCCAGTGTGTAGGATGTGCTACTATACGGGGATCGCTGGTCGGCACGGACTTGGTGGGCTAAACCTCTAGACTAAAGTGAATTTAGAGCACAGCCAGGCAGAGGCTGTGGTCTGGATGGCAGATGTTGAGTAGCATTGGTAATGAGATAAAATACCGTGACTGTGAATGTATAAATTCATAGCTAAACAAGAAGCTTTATGAGCATCTTATGACCGAGGCTGAATTAGCTTTCATTTCCTCTCTAGCCACCATTCAAAGGCAAGATTCATAGAATTAATAAAATCTGTAAAATCAATACAGCCAGGAGGAGGCTATTCTCTGCAACAAATCCATGCCTGCTCACTGGAAATCAATCTGTTCAGTCCCGTGCCCCTGACGGCCCATCTAGGAATGCATCTGATTCACAACACCAGAGATCCAGGTTCAGTCCTGATGCACCTTTAGAAAGGAGATGAGGAGGAATTTATTTAGTCAGAGAATGGTAAATCTGTGGAATTCATTGCCACAGACTGCAGTGGAGGTCAAATCAATGGATATTATTAAGGTGGAGATTTGCAGATTCTTGATTAGTATGGGTGTCAGGGGTTATGGGGTGAAGGCAAGAGAATGGGGTTGAGAGGGAAAGCTAGAGCAGCCATAATTGAATGGCGGAGTAGACTTGATGGGCCAAATAGCCTAACTCTGTTCCTAGAACTTCTGAACTTCAGGCATTGCACACATGAGTAATCAAGAGTTTGCATGTTCTCCTGTGACCGCATGAATTTCCTCTGTTTCCCACATGCCAAATGTATTTTAGTTGGCAGGTTAATTGGCCACTGTAAATTTCCCCTAATGTACAGGTGAGTGGTGGAATCTGGGGAGGGAGGTGAGTGGTAGAGAATGTAAGAGCATTAAAAAATTGTATTCATGTAGGATTAGTGTGAATGGGTGGTTGAGGATGGGTGGGGACTCGATGTGGTAAAGGGCCTGTTTCCCTTGCTGTATCTTTCCATTACTTAAATTTTATTTATTTTCAAATATTTAAACTATTTCCTTCATAAAGCCAATTTTATCTCAGTTTCTACTAGTTTGAGTCACAGTCATAGTCATACAGCATGGAAATAGGGGCCCACACTGACCAACATGTCCCATCTACACTAGACCCATCTGCCTGTATTTGGCCCATAGCCCTCTAAACCTGTCCTATCCAGGAAACCTACTGTTCCCATTAAAATTAAAATTTACAATGTCTTTCCATTCTTTTGTTCAAAGTGCCTTTCTGCTGGTATCTGATGAAGATTCATTAGTTCCCCCAATTCCAGAACCCTCATGCCACACTGTTCCAGCTCTCAGCCCGGTACTTAATTACAAATAAGGCATTAGTGGCATTGATGGAATAAACTGTAGAAACCTGTTCCAGTTGCAGGGGTGTCTAAGAGGAGAGGGCATAAATTAAAAATGAGGAATAAGAGAATTAGAGAGGTCTGAAGATAACTTTTTATAGACATAGAGTCTTACAGCATGGAAACAGGCCCTTCAGGCTAATGTCCCACCTGCCTGCATTTGACCCATAACACTCTAAACCTATCCTATCCTTGTACCTGTCTAAATGTCACTTAAACGTTACGATAGTACCTGCTTCAACTACCACCTCTGGCAGCTTGTTCCATACACCCAGCACACTTTGTGTGGAAAAAGTTCCCCCTGTGAACCTCTCCCTATAGCTCGAGTCCAGCAACATCCTCGTAAATCTTCTCTGCATCCTTTCATGGAAACATAGAAACATAGAAAATAGGTGGAGGAGTAGGCCATTCGGCCCTTCGAGCCTGCACCGCCATTCAATATGATCATGGCTGATCATCCAACTCAGTATCCCGTACCTGCCTTCTCTCCATACCCTCCTGATCCCCTTGACACACCATTCAATCACGGTGGTGCAGCGGTAGAGTTGCTGCCTTACAGCGTCAGAGACGCAGGTTCAATCCTGACTCTGGGTGCTCTCTACATGGAGTTTGTACATTCTCCCCATGACCTGCGTGGGTTTTCTCTGGGAGCTCAAGTTTCCTCCCACACTCCAAAGACGAACAGGTTTGTAGGTTAATTGGCTTGGTAAAATTGTAAATTTTCCCTAGTGCGAGTGTGTGGGGATCTCTGGCCAGCGCGGACTTGGTGGGCCGAAGGACCTGCTTCAGCGCTGTATCTCTAAAGTAAAGTCAAAAGCCATACGATCACGGGGTGAACGTGCAAACTCCACATAGACAGTGCCCGAGGTCAGGAACCAACATGGCTCCCTGGCATTGTGAGGCAGAGGCTCTACCAGCTGTGCCACCATTCATTTTCTAAAGGTCTTCCCATTATTAGGACTTAATGGTCAGTGTGTCAATGGTAGGCCAAAGGATCTGTTGCTGCACCATTTAACTCTAAGACTTCATGACATGCATCTGAAATCACACTGCACCGATACGACTTAGGCTTGTTGTTCATCTGTTCATCCCATTAAATGAATAAGCTGATTACTGTTGATTCTCTGCTTCTGGTTCCAGGCACTCGTCAGCCCCTCAGTATCACATAGTCTCAGCCATTTCTGCCCCGTTATCTCTACCAGCTAGATCTTTATTTCAATGCAGTAAAGCCAACGCCGCAACCTAGCCAAACAGATTGAAGTTAATTTCCTGACAAAGCCTCTGCCTGTCTCTTAGATGATTCAAACACATGAGATACTTTAATACAATCATCAATAAATGATGAAGCAGTTCAGAAGCAATCACATCAAAGCCGGCGTCCTCAGCTGTTGTGAGCGTGCTGGCTTTACAGCCTCATCAGGAACTGCTTTCAGAAGCTGCAACAATTAAACCCCCTTGGCCAAAGAGGAAAGTACTGTCATGACACACCCCCAGCTCACTGGGAACTCTTTTTCAAGATAGTCAGGAAAAATCAAATCAAGCTTTTACTGAAGTTTACAAAATAATTCTTTTTTCAGAAGATACTGCTTTTCTCCTCTCCCTGCTCTGTCTCTACCTTCATTCTTGTATTCTGGACTACCTCGGCAGGTGAATGTATAGGGCAGGTAATGTGTGTGGAACAGCGGTGACTTCACAGGAGAGTGGGGGGTGATCATGCACAGTTCAAAGTGGATCAGCATCTCACTTCACACGTGTACAAGTCTTACCCTCGTTAGTTCTTACTATTTATCAAAATAAAAGCACTCAGCATACAGGGGGTTTTAATTTCATGTATACAAGGAAGGCACAGTGGTGCAGTGGTAGAGCTGCTGCCTCACGGTGCCAGAGACCTGGGTTTGATCCTGACTACGTGTGCTGTTTATGCAGAGCTTGTACCGTTCCCCTATGACCATGTGGCTTCTCTCTGGGAGCCCTGGTTTCTTCACACATTCCAAAGATGTGCAGGTTTATAGGTTAATTGGCTTCTGTAAATTGCCCCAAGTGTGTAGAATGCAAAAGTAGGATAACATAGAACTAGCGTATGGGCGATCAATGGTTAGCATGGAATCGATGGGCTGAAGGGCCCATTTCCACACTCAAACTAAACTATAGTTCAATGTTAATGGTGTATAGATCCCACATCATCAATAACGCCTCTCAATGCCCTTTCAGGATTACATAGACACATTTGAAGAAGAGACACCTCTCTGAAAATTTTGGTGGAGATTTCCAAATCTCTACCTCTGAAAATTTGGAGGGAGTCAATTAGCCTACTTTGGCTAAGTGTGAGGAGCCTACCCAAGGCTCGTTCATCTATTTAAAGATACAACTTCATTTGTGTGTATACCAGGCTAATGTGACAGTTTGCTGGTTGTAACGTCGCAAACCTGTCTCATCAAACAAACCCAGCCCAGGGCTGGCTGCAACTATATTTTAAAGAATGTTTTAATGAGGAGCAGAAACATGGCCACTCGCATCCCACATTACCAATTCATATTGCAACAAATAAAAATATATTTGCAGAAGGTGAAAACATCAGATGGAAAGTATGCTTGCATCTTGAATAATGGCATTCTTTGTTCATGTTTCATTTAAAACATTCTCAGTCTGTTTAACATTCTCATTATTATACTTAATACATGGAAACGGTCTTAGCTGCTTAACAAGCAAGTGAATATTAACAAAGTCCAGCTTGCTAATCAACCCTGCCTAAGGGGCTGAAAATGAGCCTAGTGATATTTGTTGCAGTCCTCGCCATCCACTATTTTAACAAAGGAATTTGAAATTAATTCACTAACACATTTGTAACCAATATTACACGGTGCAATTTAAATGCATTAGCCTTCTTAGAAGGCCAAGTTCGCTAGGATTAATTTAATTTCATTCTTCCCATCACAATGTTTATTTCACTGTAATCAGCTTTCAAAATTCCTCATAACAGGCTTTGAACATTGAGCAGGGGAAGAGATTCCTACAAAATCCAATTAGCTCCGTAGCTGTGTCTTGCCTGTTTTCTAATTGTAACATCAATAATAAAATTCAAACAATATTGCTTTGGTGTCCATAAATATTAATGTGGCCAATCTACACCCATCTTCCTTTGTTCTTTCTTCGTGGAATCTGTCTCAGTCTCGGTAACTCTTCTTTATTTTTCATTCATTGTTTGGCCACGGCAAAGTCAAAGGTTTGTAACATTGGGCATTCTCCTCCAAGTTTTTTTTTTAAGTGGCACACAGAATTTCACTCTTCTATATATATATATATTTCTTAATGCAATTTTACCTCTGTCTCCCTGTCTCCCTCTCCCTTGTCACTGCTGCGCAAAATATGCAGCCCCTGAGAAAGACAGCCTAGAGGGATTGATAGTGATGCTTGCTCATTTTTCTGAAGTAAATATTTTCTTTCACTCATCTCCCCCTCCCCCTCCCCCCCCCCCTGCCCCCAACCCCACTATCTAATATCTGTAAGTGCATTTGCTCTTTGCCACCATTTTGTACAGAATCTACTGCTGATATTGTGCATTACTCGGAAAAAAACATGCAAAGTCATTCCAATATGTCTAATACTTATTAATGCTTCAATGCATGGTTTATCTTATAATGTTATGGGCATACAGCACAGAAACAGGCCCCTCCACGCAGGACCCTCCACTTCGCACATGTCGACCAAGGTGCACCATCCATACTAGTCCCACCTGCCAGTGTTTAGTCCATACCCCTCTAAACTGTTCCTATCCATATACTGTACCTGTCCAAAGTATTTTAAAAGTTGTTATACAGTAGTTTCCGACTAAACTACCTCCCTCTCAGATCATTCCATATACCCACCATGCTCTGTGTGAAAAAGTTACCACTCAGATTCCCACAATATCTTTCCCCTCCCACCTTAAACCTATGTCTTCTGGTTCTTATCGACAATAGGTGCAGGAGAAGGACATTCGGCCCTTCGAGCCAGCACCGCCATTCAGTGTGATCATGGCTGATCATCCACAATCAGTACCCCGTTTCTGCCTTCTCTCCATATCTCTTAACACCGCTTGATTCCTCTACTCTGGGTAAAAGACCGTGCATCTACCCTATCTATTCCCTGCATGATCTTATCAGGGCTGCCAACTCTCACGCTTTCGGTGTGAGACTCACGCCCTGGAGCAATTTCTCACGCCCTCACGCTCACGACCGAGTTCTCATGCTGAGTTCAGTCCCTGCGCAATTTGTCCCTTAGCACCGCGTGCCAGGGATCTGTGCGGTCCAGGGAAGCGCGTCAGTTGGTGGCTGTGAGTGACTCGCGCCTCTACTCTTTCTTGGTTGGATGTGCAGCCGCCGACAACATGAAGCAGCCGGAGATGGAACTAACCAGGTGAATCAGTTGTAAAACCTGGGGGGGGTGTTTCGGAATGGCCATGGATTATTAATTAAGTATAAATAAGAGGAGTCCTCAGCAGTGTGTTTAGATCTTTTGCAAACTGTTCCCAATATGCAATATACGGGTTTTCGGCCCGTAACCCGAACAACCGTCGGGTCGGGGCAGGCGAGCCGACCTGAGAACTGCGGCCAGTCCCTGGGACGCGAGCTGATCTGGGAACGGCAGCCAGTCCCTGGGCACGCAGAATGCCAACTTAATCATCATGGACAAATTGTACCAGCCATGTACATGTTGCATAACTGACTCTATACAGATCTGAATGGGCTTAAAATTACCATTTAAGCCAAATTGCTCCCACTTTCCACATTTTGAATCTTGAGATCAATATCCCTATGCTCTGTTATTTAACAGCGTTAAAGTACTTATGAGCTAGTCAGGAAAGGGAACATGTTTTTTGTTAGTTTGCTTTAATTTGTTAGTTAATTGTTAGTTGACTGCCATAATTTCTGAAATGGTCTTAAAGTAACTTAACTGTTATAAAGCAGTAATAAGTGATTTTTGTCCAAACAGTTTGAACTTGCATAAAATGTTTGTATTATTATTAGTGTGTATGAACAGTGAACAGGGCTGCCAACTCTCACGCTTTGAGCGTGAGAATCACGCCCTCAAGCAAACTCTCACGCCCTCACGCTGATCAGAAATTTCTCACGCACTGTGGTGAGAAATTCTGTGATCAACAAAAATTTCAAAACTCGGATAAACTGCATGGTCCGCGGGTGTTGGAGAGCTGGGGCTGAGGGAGGGATGGAAGCAGCGGGCGGATACAGATGCGGGGAGCCGGGGTTGGTGAGTTTGCGGGGCTAACGAGTATTTGCGCGGCTAGCGAGTCGCTCGCTGCAGCTTCGGCCATGGAGCGCTCCGGACAGTGCGAGTGTCCCGGGCCGTCGGAAGCGTCGGAAGCGCCGCTGCCGCGAGAGTCTCTGTGCCGAAGGGACAGACTCTCAAAGGGAGGTGGAGAGAGAGAGGGGGGGGGGAAGGAGACGGAGACAGTGGGGAGAGAGAGGGGGGGGGGTGAGAGGAGAGAGAGGGGAGAGACAGAGTGGGGGGGGTGAATGGAGAGAGAGAAGAGGGAGAGGGGAAAGAGGTAGGGGAGAAAGGGGGGGGGGTGAGGTGGGAGGGGGGGAGAGAGGGGTGAGAGGGGGGGAGAGAAGGGTGAGAGGGACGAAAGAGGGAAGAGAGAGGGGGTGGAGAGGGTAGGAGAGAATGGGAGAGAGAGGGGGAAGATAGAGGGGTGGTAAAAGAGAGAGGGGGGAGAGGAGGAGAGGAGATAGAGACAGAGGAGAAAGAGAGAGGGGAGAGAGAGAGAGAGAGGGGAGAGAGAGCCAGGGGGAGAGTGAGGTGGGAGGGAGATATGGGGGAGAGAGAGGGAGAAAGAGAGATGAGAGAGAGAGAGGGGGGGGGGGAGAGAGGTGAGAGGAGTGACAGAGAGAGAGGGGAGGGGGAGAGTGTGTGGAGAGAGAGAGGGGGAGATAGAGAGGGAGGGAGAAAGAGAGAGAGGGGGCAGAGAGAGGGGGACGCGAGGGGGAGAGAGGAGAGAGAGAAAGAAGGGGAGAGAGAGAAGAAAGAGAGGGGAGAGAGAGTTAGGGGAAAGAGAGGGGAGAGAGAGGGAGAGGGGGGGGAGGAGAGAGGGGACGAGAGAGAGGGGGGAGAGTGAGGTGGGATGGGGAGAGTGAGGTGGGACGGAGAGAGGGGGAAGAGAGAGGGGGGAGAGAGAGAGGAGAGAGAGAGGGAAGGGGAGAGAGTGAGGGGGGAGACATGGGGAGAGAGAGGGGTGAGAGGAGAAACAGAGAGGGAGAGAGAGAGGGGAAAGAGAGATTGAGGGGAGAGAGAGAGGGGGGTTGAGAGGAGAGAGAGTGCATCCTGGAGGACAACCAGTGACTGCTGGAAGTAAGTACCAAGCACTGGGTAGATACGGTGGAAGATAGTGGACTTCAAATGGGGGTGGTTGGTGAAAGCATCCTGCTTGCCTGCTAGATTTTCACTTACTGTAACTGCAGGAAAAATGTTCCCGATGTTGGGGGCGCTCAGAACCATGGGTCACAGTTTAAGAATAAAGGGGGGGCCAGTTAGGACTGAGATGAGAACAAACTTTCTTCACGCAGAGAGTTGTGAATCTGTGGAATTCTCTGCCACAGAAGGCAGTGCAGGCCAATTCACTGGATGTTTTCAAGAGAGAGTTACATTTAATTCTTGGGGCTAACAACATCAAGGGATATGGGGGAAAAACAGGAAAGAGGTACTGATTTTAGATGAATAGCCATGATCATATTGAATGGCAGTGCTGGCTCGAAGGGCCGATGGCCGATTCCTGCACCTATTTTCTATGTTTCTATGCTTGAGTATATGGCAATAAAACTTGATCACTTGATTTTGAAGCATTCATGCATGGTGGAGGTATAATGTAGTCATAGAGTGATACAGTGTGAAAACAGGCCCTTCGGTGCAACTTGCCCACACCCACCA
Source organism: Amblyraja radiata (assembly GCF_010909765.2). Taxonomy (NCBI): domain Eukaryota; kingdom Metazoa; phylum Chordata; class Chondrichthyes; order Rajiformes; family Rajidae; genus Amblyraja; species Amblyraja radiata. The sequence goes on along the minus strand of NC_045974.1, from coordinate 29,046,336 downwards.
ACATGTCCCAGCTACGCCACCTGCTTTTGGTCCATACCTACAAACCTGTCCTATCCATGTAGCAGTCTAACCTTTTCTTAAATGTTGGGATGGTCCCTGCCTCAACTACCTCCTCTGGCAGCTTGTTCCATACACCCATCACCCTTTGTGTGGATAAAGTTACCCCTTAAAAAGTTACCTCTTAAAAATACTTCATACAAAAAACATTGAAATCATACTTCTACGGGGCACTAAAACATGATTTTAATACATCAAATTTCAAAAAGTTCCTACCCTTGGAGGGGGACATCCTTCTTCCATTCCCTCTCCCCACTCGGTTGCTCCACTCCCTCACCAGGTACCCCAGTGATCGCACAGCCTCCCCCCTTTCAAAAATGCTCTAATCCAATTTAAAGCATATATATTGTATTCGGGTGTAAGTTAAAAGACTCGCTGCAGTATGCACCATATTGCACAATTCCAATGGGAGGGGGACAGGTCGCTATGCTCCCTCGGGCTTGGTCTCTCGCAATTTCTCACTCCCAACTCTCACCCAATGTTGGCAGCCCCGTCTTATGCACCTCCATAAGATCACCTCTCATCCTCGTACGTTCCAAGGAATACAGTCCTAGACTGCCCAAACTCTCCCAACAGTTCAGGCCCACAAGTCTTGGCAACATCCTCCTTAATCTTCCCTGCAATCTTTCCATCTTAACAACATTTCTCCTCTAGCAGGATGGCCAGCAGTGAACTTTTCATTGGGCTAGAAATTATACTGTCGTGATAAAAGTATGTAGAGGTTTGGCTGAGAGACATTCAGGTTATTTTAGGACATGTTCCAATCACTGTAAAGATCAGCAGCATTCACGGAACATGGCATCAACAAGGGAGGTAGAAACAAGGAACTGCAGATACTGGTTTACAAAAGATGACAGAGTGCTAGAGTAGCTCAGCAGGTCAGGCAGCATCTCAGGAGAACATGGATAGACGAGCCTAAAATTGCAGAATTAAAAGTTCATGCCATTGGTTTATAAGCCAGCCATGGAACAGGCTGAACAGGCAACAGTATCCATGTTCTCCTGAGATGCTGCCTGACCTGCTGAGCTACTCTAGCACTCTGTCATCATTTGTAAACCAGTATCTGCAGTTCCTTGTTTCTACCTCTCTTGTTGATGCCATGTTCCGTGAATGCTGCTGAACTTTGCAGTGATTGCAACATGTTGGATGATCAGCCATGATCATATTGAATGGCGGTGCAGGCTCGAAGGGCCGAATGGCCTACTCCTGCACCTATTTTCTATGTTTCTATGTTTCTATGTCCTAAAATAGCCTCGGCCAAACCTCTACATATGAGGTGTTGTTTCTCCAGTTTGCATAAGGTCTCACTCTGACAATGGAGATGGCCCAGGACAGAAAGGTCAATAGGTCCCCTTCCACATACATCTCTTCCTCTGGCTTCAGAATTCATAACTCTGTGACTGAGATTGTAGTACCATCGGGGGCCTGGGAAGGCACATCAGCATTCTCCCTATCAAAGCGATCATAGAACACATTGATCCTGTCTGGGAGTGATACGTCACTGTTGCTTGAACTCATAATGATGGAAGACCGGTCAAACATGCACCCCTCTTAATTTTGACAACATTGTGTCAGATGCGGCCGAACTGGTAGCATCCACCCTCTGGAGTCAGTAGTGTTGAGAATTCAAGTCTCCCTCCAGCAATTTGAGCATCTCGTGAGGGGTGGGGGGATGGGATTGCTGTGTTTTCAAGGAATAGCATATTTAGGATAATATGTTTTATTGGGGATTTGCGTTCCATCTCAAAATACCCCAAGGCACCATTTTAATGAAGTGCAGGAATGTTAGCCCTGGTAACCTGCCCAGATAACAGGATTAAAACAGTTGATTATTCATTAGCACAATCGACATTTGTGTGAATTATTGAGCATCAACTGACTGACACATTAGAATAATAATTAAACTTCCAAGCTACTTCGCTGACTGTAAGTATTAAAAAATGCTCTGAAAAATCCTATTTCTGGCCAAGGTTTCCAAAGAAGAAGAGACAAGGAACTGCAGATGTCGGTTTACAAAAAAAGACACAAAGTACTGGATTAACTCAGGGGTCAGGTGGATAGATGACATATCGGGTCAAGGCCATTATTTCAGACTGATTGCGGTTTGGGGAGGGTGGAGACACATTGGAAGAGAGATTGAGACAGGACAAAGCCCGGCATGTGATAAGTGGATACAGAGGAGGGGGGGGTCGTTTTGCCAAACACATGGGCTTCACCGGATCTCTTGGTTGTTAACCATTTTAACTTCCTTTCCCATTCCCATACAAACCTCTCTGTCCCGGGCCTCCTCCACTGCCAGAGTGAGACCCCACACAAAATGGAGGAGAAGCACCTCATATTTAGAAACATAGAAAATAGGTGCAGGAGGAGGCCACTTAGCCCTTCAAGCCTGCACCGCCATTCATTGTGATCATGGCTGATCATCCTCAATCAGTAACCCATGCATGCCTTCTCCCTCTACCCCTTGATTCAGATAGCCCCTCGAGCTCTAACCCTCTTTTAAATTCATCCAGTGAATAGGCCTCTACTGCCTTCTCTGGCAGAGAATTCCACAAATTCACAACTCTGGGTGAAAAAGTTTTTTCTCATCTCAGTTTTAAATGGCCTCCCCTTTACTCTTAGACTGTGGCCCCTGGTTCTGGACTCCCCCAACTTTGGGAACATTTTTCCTGCTTGTAGCTTGTCCAGTCCTTTTATAATTTTATATGTTTCTATGATTCCCTCTCATCCTTCTAAATTCCAGTGAATACAAGCCCAGTCTTTCCAATCTTTCCTCATATGACAGTCCCGCCATCCCGGGGATTAACCTCGTGAACCTACGCTGTACTGCCTCAATAGCAAGGATGTCCTTCCTCAATTTAGGAGACCAAAACTGCACACAATACTCCAGATGTGACCTCACTATGCTCCAGCACAACTGCAGAAGGACCTCTTTACTCCTATACTCAAATGCTCTCATTATGAAGGCCAACAGCTTTCTTCATTGCCTGCTGTACCTGCATGATTATCTTCAGTGACTGGTGTACAAGGACACCCAGGTCTCGTTGCACTTCCTTTTTTCCTAATCTGACACCATTAAGATAATAATCTGCCTCCTTGATCTTGCCGCCAACATGGACAACCTCACATTTATCTACATTATACTGCATCTGCCATGCTTCTGCCCACTCACTCAACCTGTTCAAGTCACCCTGCAACCTCCTAGCATCCTCTTCGCAGTTCATACTGCCACCCAGCTTTGTGCCATCTGCAAATTTGCTAGTGTTACTTTTAATCCCATTATCTAAGTCATTAATATATATTGTAAATAGTTGCGGACCCAGCTCCGAGTCTTGCGGCACTCCACTTGCCACTGCCTGCCATTCTGACAGGGACCTGTTTATTCCTACTCTTTGTTTCCTGTCTGCCAACCAATTCTCTATCCATGCCAATACCCTACTCCCAATACCATCTCTAATTTTGCTCTAATTTTGGAATCTAATTTTGTGCTCTAATTTTGGAATCTAATTAATGTGCTCTAATTTTGCCCACTAATCTCCTGTGTGGGACCTTATCAAAGGCTTTCTGAAAGTCCAGATACATTACATCCACTGGCTCTCTTTCATCCATTTTACTTGCAACATCCTCAAAATATTCCAGAAGATTAGTCTAACATTGGCTCCCTGTATGTCAGAGAATTGATTTTAAAATCCTGCTGCTCACCGATAAATCACTACATGGTTTAGGGCCAAAGTATATCACTGACATGCTTCCACTATATAAGCCTTCTAGACCGCTAAGATCTTCTGAAACCAATCTGCTAGTGATTCCCAGAGTAAATACAAAACATGGGAAAGCAGGATTTAGTTACTATGCAACAAATAGCTGGAATAAACTTCCTGAAGATTTAAGACTTGCCTCAACTTTGACCACTTTTAAAACAAGACTGAAAACTTTTATACTTTAGCTTTCAGCTAAATCTTAACTACATTGCACTTTTAACTTTTGCACTTTTTATAATGCATTTTTAATTTTGCTTTTCTTTTCTTTTAGTTCTTCTATTTTATTTCATTTTATTATTTCATTTATTGTATGACATGTTTTTATGTGAAGCACTTTGAGTCTGCCTCATGTATGAAATGTGCTATATAAATAAAGTTGCCTTGCCTTGCCTTGCCTAACAGGATTTCCCGTTCATGATTCCATGCCGACTTGGACCAGTCCTTTTACTGCCATCCAAATGCGCCGTTATTACTTCTTTAATAATTGACTCCAGCATCTTCTCCACCACCGATGTCAGGCTAACTGGTCTAGCTTGAGTATTTCACTTGGGTATCTTACAACCGTTCGGTATGAACATTGAATTCTCCAAATTTAGGTAACCAACTTACAACCCCACCCTCCTTCTTCCACCTCCCCTTTTTCTGTCCCTCTCTTTGTTGTACCCCACCTGGACTTGCACCAATTTCTCTCTTCTCTCTCCCCTTCCACCTAGATTCCTTCCTCTGGCTTCACAATTCACAACTCTTCCATCCTTATTTCACACTTTTTGTCTTTTTTATCTCTGGTGTTGAACAAACTGTCTGCCTTTCAAAAACTTCTCTCACATATATCCACCTATCACTTGACAGCCTTTGTCCTGCCCCTCCTCTCTTCCATATTTCCACCCCTCCCCCACCTCAATTATTTTGAAGAAGGGTCCTGATCCAAAATATCACCTATCCATGTTCCCCATAGATGCTGCTAGACCCATTGAGTTAGACCAGGACTTTGTGGCTCCAAAGAAGGAATATCTTATCTAAATAATTATCCCTGTTGTGTTAACACAATAATATTTTAATATAATACTAACACATAAACTCTTATAAACACCGCCCAGCATTGACTTCAAAGAAAAATACAATTCTGCAAGTTTAAAGCTGATGATTGATCTGCTATTGATATATCCTCATCTGAAATGATAATTCCAATGAATTAGTTCCAGAATGCCATTTTTGGGATGTAACTAACCAACCTGTAATAATAGTATCAGAAAGGAAATCAGACATAGTGTAGGGGGAACATGTAGAAGATGAACAAGGTACATCCTCAACATGGCATCTTCAAAGACGCCACTCAGTGCTAATCCGGTGTTTTATAGGGGGAGGGGGGTTAAATTAATTTGGTTAGTGGGGGGGGTGGGGGAAGAGAGTAGGTAAGGTGTGAAGAGGAGGAGGGAAAAGGTGTCATTTAAAAATAGACAGGAAGAAGGATGCAGGTGGTGGACAATGGGGAACAGGATGAAACTGGTCTGGAGCTTATGTGAATAAAAATGAAAAAAACATGGTAGACAAGCTTGGTGAATAGCTGGCACCTGCAGCTGAAGGAATTATGATAGAATGGCACTAACAAAACCTCTAGTTACCTCGAGAGGGTACCTCTAGTTTCCCTCTCCCTTGACTATCAGTCTGAAGAAGCATGTCGACGCGAAATGTCACATATTCGTTTTCTCCAGAGATGCTGCCTGACCCGGAGTAACTCCAGCATTTTGTGTCTATCTTCAGTTCCTGTCTCCAGCATTCTGTGTCTATCTTCAGGCATCTGCAGTTCCTTCCTACACAATAACAAAACCCTAACTGAAGTAAGGAACGGGACAGGCACTTAATATTCCGAACCGCCATGTACGCAGGACAATGTGTAAGGTAAAACATAGGGATGGCTGACTGGCTTAGGTGTTAGTATTGATCAAAGATCAATGGTACTAGAATGGCACTAGAAAAGAGAATTCAATTTCAGTTTCAAAGACAATCCATTTGGTTATAATTAAGGAATAAAGGAAAAGCTATTGTGCTGCAGTTCTGTACCCCAGAACACTACAGGCAATTTATGAAAAGATTCAAGACCTTTACATTGGCGATAGTGGGGAGCTTCAATTATCCTCATATTGACAGGGACACTAGTGCTGTAAAGAGGGATGGCACTTGGGAATAGTTGAAATGAGTGCAAGGGAATGTTTGTGCTCCGAATGCATCCAGTCCACCGAGGAAGGAAGTAGAGATGGATTGAACTAAGAGCCTCTTCCAAATGGGAGTAAATTGTAACTAGAAGAATCCTCTCCCACAGCATCTGTACTACTGATGTCAGGATCACTGGATTATAATAAACTGCATTATATCTATTTCCTTTTTTAAACAAAAGGAAAACATTGGCTACACTACAGTCCTCTGGGACCTTGCCTGCGGCTAGACATCTTGCAAAGATCTTTGTCAAGGCCTGTGAAACTCCTCCCTTGCCTCTTCCAATAACCTGGGATGGATGCCATCAGGCCCTGGGATTTATCCATCTTAATTTCTCTTCAAGTATCCCAACACAACCTCCTTCTTAATTTCGAACTGTCCTTGCAGATGAGTAAACTCAACACTGATCTCATAGTCCTCCATGTCCTTCTCTTTGGTGAACACAGATGCATAGCATTTGTTTAATACATTGCCTACATCCTATGACTCCAAGCACAAATTCCCTCTTTATTCCTGAGTGATTCTAATTTCTGCCTGGTTACCTTCTTGTTTTTAATGTGTACATAATAAACATTGGCATTTTCTTAACTCAGTTCCTGAGTATGCAGAACATGCTTTGGTGATACAGGAAATCGAGATCATTACTGCATTACATTTGGAGTAACTGTGGCAATAAGAAGAGGAGAAAAAAGCAAATATGGAAATTCTCAACTGAAGAGCAGCTAATTTTAGGTGATTGCTAGAGGATCAGGAGTATAGAAGTTGTGATTTTACGTTACAAGAGAGGGAAGGAGAAGTGGTGCGGGGGAGGGGGGGGGGGGGGGGGAGAATGAACAAAGAGGGCCGTCCATTCGCAGGGCGGTCCACAGGTCCAGGGAAAGTGATGGCTGGAGGCCCTGCAGCATCCTGGGGCTTGCCAGGATCAAGCACCACTCACAAGACCTAGACCATGGCTGGCCTTCAAAAATGGCAGCAACACATGGCGCCTCTTGCTTGCTGGGCCAGTGGACTATTTCTGTACACTTTGCTCATCGGGGATTGAGTTGTACAAGACATTGGGGACACTGCCTTTGGAGTGTGTTTAGTTTTTAGTCACCCTGCTATAGGAGGATGTTGTTAAGCTGGATAAAGTGCAGAGAAGATTTATGAAGATGTTGCCAGGATTTGAGGGCCTAAGTTATAGGGAGAGGTAGGGCAGGCTAGGACTTTATTTGATGGAGCACAGGAGGGTGAGGGATGATCTTATAAAGGTGCATTTGATCACCTAAGGAATAGATAGGGTGAATGCACAGAATATTTTACCCAGAGTTGAGGAATCAAGAACCAGATGACATAGATTTAAGGTGAGAGGAGTTTAGTTTAGTTAAGTTTTGTTTAGTTTATTATTGTCATGTATACCAAGGTACAGTGAAAAGCTTTTTGTTGCGTGTTATCCAGTCAAAGAAAAGACTATGCATGATTACAATCAAGCCGTCCATAGTGTAGAGATAAAGGATAAAAGGGTACAACATTTAGTGCAAAATAAAGTCCAATAAAAGATAGTTCGAAGGTCTTCAATGAGGTAGTTGGGAGGTCAGGACCCCATTCTAGCTGGTGAGAGGACGGTTCAGTTGCCAGATAACAGCTGGGAAGAAACTGTCCCTGAATCTGGAGGTACGCATTTTAAAACTTCTGTACCTCTTGCCTGATGGGAGATGGGAGAAGAGGGAGTGACTGTGGTGAGACTGCTCCTGGAACATGCTGGTAGTCTTGCCGGGGCAGTGTGAAGTATAGTTGGAGTCAAAGGATGGTAGGTTGGTTTGTGTGATGGTCTGGGTTACATCAAAAACTCTCTACAACTTCTTGTGGTCTTGAATAGAGCTTCCCAAACCATACTATGATGCATCCCGATAAAATACTTTCTACAGCACATCTGTAGAAGTTGGTGAGGGCTGTTGGGGATATGCTAAACCTTCTAAGGAAGTAGAGGTGTTGGTGGACTTTCTTGGCTTTGACGTGGCTGGTCCAGGCCAAGTAGCTGGGGATATTTGCTGAGAACTTGAAGCTTTCAACCAACTCTACTTCAGCACCATCAATGTATACCAGGGTGTGTTTACTGCTTTGCTTCCTGAAGTTAATCACAATCTCCTTTGTCTTGCTGAATTTGAAAGAGTAGTTGGTGTCTTGGTATCAGATTACGAGTTCTCAATCTCAGTAAGATTTAATAAGAACCGGAGGGGGAACTTTTTCACACAGAGGGTGGTGAGTATATGGAACGAGCTGACAGAAGAGGTAGTTGAGGCAGCTACATTAACAATATTTAAATGATGTTTGGACAACTACATGGATGGGAAAGGTTTTGAGGGATATGGGCCAAATATCGATAGATGTTGTTAGTGTAGATGGGGCATCTTGGTCAGTATGGGCAAGTAGGATCTAAGGGCCTGTTTCTGTGCTGTGTGGCTCTATGACTAGCTATTTAGTCCAAGTGAATTGAAATAAAATACAGACACATAAAATGTAAATGATTCAGTGAGAGAGAGATAAAATTTCTAGAGCTCCAGTATGATTAAAGGAACGGAGATTAAAATGAAACAGAAAAAGGTTTGATAAATGTTAGGCTCAAGGTTCAGTGAATTAAGCTAATTACCCCCAAATACAAGAGAAAGCCAAAGAGACTAGAACCAAGAAGTACTTTATATATGTAAATATTAAACAGATAATCAGAGGAAGGGCCAGGAGATTAAGGAGCAAAAGGGAAATGATCTACCTTGCATGATCAGACGGCGTGGCTGTAATTAAATGAATAGGTCTCATCTTTCACAGAAGAGAATGCCGTCAATGCAACACTTAGGGGAAATATGTCAGTCATGCCGGTCAGAATAAAAATACAGACAAAATGGGGGGATTAAATAGTTTGGCAGCATTCAATGTAGAGGATTAACGCACTCCACAAAATCCATCCTAGTTACTGGAGAGTGGTCATTGCAGAGGCTCTGCTGACAATGTAGAGGACTAACGCACTCCACAAAATCCATCCTAGTTACTGGAGAGTGGTCATTGCAGAGGCTCTGCTGACAATCTTTTGAGTCTCTTTAGATGCCAGAAAGGAGATTGTTAAATCTGGCAATTACAATTTAATTAGTATAAAGTCAGTGGAAAGGTAGCGAAGAATTAATCTGGGTCAAGTATAAGCAGCACTGGGGAAAAATTGAATTGGTAAATGATAGGCACCATCAAATATTTTAATGTCAAATTATCTTTCACAAACTTCTTTGAATCTCTCTCAATGGGGATGGTTAATGAAGGCAATAAAACTATTGTGTAGTTGCAACGTGCGGAGTAACACAATGGGTCAGGCAGCATCTCTGGAGATAAAGGATGGGTGATGAGTCAGGTCAGGACCAAGTTTAGTATCTTTGGTCAGGACCCTTCTTCAGACTTCAGACTATTGTGTATATGGTTTTATCATCTTATTCAAATAGTTTGCCGAACTTTAAGCTGCCCAGCACAAATAAAGTCCTGGGATTGAACCAATTGGACTGTGGTTGTATGAGTTCAAAAGTGGCAGAGTTTCAAATTTGATTGTTATTTTCAGGTTGGAGGGTGTATAGTGCTGCCCTCCCATGGTGGGCGGTGGAATCACTACATATTTTAATAAAAATGCTACATAATTTCAAAGTCTGCATTTGACACAAAACTCAGAAGTGTAGTTAACAGTGGATACCCTTATAATGAACTCCCTGCGAACAAAGATAGTCAGGTATGAAACACATAAGGATAGGTAGGTGAAGTTTAAAATGGAGAAGTAGAACTAATTTTAGAAAAGTGCTGGAGTAGCTCAGTGGGTCAGCCAGCATCTTTGGAGAACATGGATAGGTGACATTTCGTGTCGGGACCCTTCTTGAGACCCAGTCATAGAGCTAATTTAATTTGGTTGGAACATTTAAGGAGTTGTAGGAAAAACATTAGATGGTAGAATGTTAAAGGGAGATACCATAGCTGCGGATGTTGGAATGTTGAGCAGAAAACAAACTGCTGGAGAAACTCAGTGGGTCAGGCAGCTTCCTCAAAAGGAAATGGACAGACTATGTTTCAGGTTGGGACCCTTCTTCAGACTAATGGAGTAAAGGGGAGATAGTTGGGAGAAAGAGAAGAGGTCAATGGGGTGGGGGAGGGGGGGGGGGGCAAGAGTGGGCAAGTGATATGTGGATAGACACAATATGCTGGAGTAACTCAGTTGAAGAAGGGTCTCGACCCTATAAGTCACCTATTCATTTTCTCCGGAGATGCTGCCTCACCTACTGAGTTTTACTCCAGAATTTTGTGTGTATCATTTCGTTCCTCTTGCCTCACCCCTTCCTGTCTCTTTTTTACACCAGTGATCTCCCCTCTACTCAATCAGTCTGAAGAAGTGTCTCAACCTGAAATGTTGGCTGCCCACCTACTTCCACAGATGCTGCCTGATCCAATGAGTTTGTTCAACTGTTTGTTGTTTTGCACAATTTTAAAGAGTGTATATGAAAAAAGAGATGTACTTTGCAGGTCTTTGACTAGATATGTTTCTAATGAGGAAAGTAGGATCCTTGATAGAATAGTAACATGGAAAAGAAAGCAGAATGTAGGCTGGACCTACATTGAACATTAGTTAGGATCCAGCTTGGGTTAAATTCAAGGGACCACACTTTAAAAAGGAAAACAAGACCTTGGCAGCAGCAAAGAAGAATTCATTTAAAATGCAGCAGGGATGACATACATGTAAAAAGATATTGATATTGTTCTCGTTGCAGCAAAGAAAGTATTTAAAGAGGATATTGAAAAGCAGGAAAATATTCAAATTCTGGAGATAGAACCTATTTCCATGAGCATTATTGTCATAGCCAGAGGACACAGATACAAAGCAATTAACAAAAGAACCAAAGGCAAATTAGGAGGGAAACAGTCAATGGTTCATAGTCATACAGCATGGAAACAGGCCTCTAGGCCCAACTTGCCTACACCGACCAACATGTCTCATCTACACTAGTCCCACCCGCCAGCGTTTGGCCCATATCCATCTAAATCTGTCCTATCCAATTTTCTTATTATCATAGTGGATGATTTTTTTCACCTGATGATGGGCCAAAGAAACTGAGTCTTTGCAATCAACTTGTCAATCATCTTGTCAATGCCGACCATGATGCCCCATCTGAGTTAGTCCCATTTGCCCGCATTTGGGCACATATCACTCTAAACCATTCCTGTCCATGACTGTCCAAATGTCTTTTAAGTCTCTGTACAAAGAGTTGTCATGTTATAATTAGTTGTTATGACGTGAAAGCTGATCAGAAGGCGATTCAATAATAATTTTCAAAAGGGTATTATCTATATGTTGTAAAATTTATAGGGCTGTGAAGAAGAATGAGAGGGAAACAATTGGACAGTTTGAATAGCCAGCACATGCATGATGGGCCAAATGCCCTCCCTCTAAGATGCATCATTCTACATTCCAATTAATGTTTAGTAAAGCAGCATCAAGCGCCCTTCTTCAGCTGGTAAATCATTAGCATCTGTCAAAGTTTGCTTTATTGGAATAGCTTCCAGCGCGCTCACCGGCAAGCTGAAAATTATAAGATCCCTTTCCCTGGAACCAAATGAGCACTAAAGGCCAGGCAGCAGAAGGCTGGCATTATCAAGATGCTCCAACACATTGCAGCTCACGTGACTTTATTCCCTTGAAAGAAGATTGTGGCTTTATTCGGAAAGCACTTAGAAAGCTGCATTCTATCTTTTTTTTCCCCCCATCTCACATGGTGAAGTACAGGCAAAGAAAGATTCAATTCATTGGATATTAAATACATTTTGCACTGGCATAAGAAAAAAACAATGCCAGTGCAACACTTGAATAATTTAACATTCATGGCATTAACAAAAATCGAGTTCAATCTCTTACCATTCATTTCAGCATAAAAGTCTTTGAGCCAGTATTCAAAACCTCCTGAATGCTTTCTTGATGAAACATGAAAGGTGTAATATGTACAAGACCTTAATCAAATACTTCAGTGCCTTTTATAGTGAATTATACTTTTTCGTTCTTGCAGAACCTATACATAGGTATAAATAAAAGCCATTTCTACTAATCATTTTGACAAGCAGAAGCCATCAATTTGTTTTATATGCTTCAGAGGCAGTGTCTTGATGTCACCGTAGCTGCATACAGTTGATTCTAATCATAAGCCATATGTTTCATTTTAAAGTCCATGCACATCCCATAATCAGACTCCTATTTATTGACTATAGTTCTGCCTTCAACACCATAATCCCAATTAAATTCACCTTCAAATTCCTGAGCCCCTCTGCTACTGGATCTTTAACTTTCTGAACCACAGACCTCAATCCATGTGGTTAGGTACCAAAATATCCTCCACAATAAATCTCAACGCTGGTGCCCCATCAGAATGCGTTCTCAGCCCCTTCAATTTATTCACTATACAATCAAGAGCATGTAACTATATTCCACTCTAACTTCATTTACAAGTTTGCAGATGACATTGCCGCAATGGGCAGGATCATTAACTATGAAGTTATTAATAATAGGATATTAATAATGAGACGGAGTATGGGGAGGAGATAGAGAGCTTGGTAACATGCTGTCAAGACAATAATACTTTTACAATCTTAGCAAAATGAAGGAGCTTGGCTGAAAGCCTGGTGGAGTACACACCCCAATCAACATCAATGGTGCTGAAACGGAGATGGTTGAGAGCAAGTTTCACTAACAATTTGTCTAATAAGTTCTGTGTTTACAGACCTGTTATGCTGTGGCAGGTAAGTATTTTATTGTTCCATTTCAGTACAATTAAACAGTACTGACTCTAAACATTTGTCAATTAAAGACAATTAATTAAATGACAATTAAACAGTACTGACACTAAACGTTTGTCCTGAGCTACACATATTGAAGCCATGGCTGAAAAAGAACAGCACTGTATCTACTCCTTTAGACCCAGAAAATTAAACATGTCTCCAATGACTCTTACCAACTTCTACAGATGCACTGCAGAAATAGTACTATGGAGATGCATCACAGCTTGGTTTGGCAACAGCTCTGTCCAAGACCACAACAAACAGCAGAGAATTGTGGATTTAGCTCAGTCCATCGCACCAACCAACCTCCCCAGCATTGAATCAGTGCCTTAAGAAAGCAGCCAGCATATTCAAAGACAAGTTTCAACCTGGTCATTTCCTTTTCTCCCCTCTCTTTTCATGCAGAGATACAAAAGCTTATAAGCAAATACTATTGGATTCAGGAACAGCTTCTTCACTGCTATTTTCTGACTACTAAACAGTTCTCCCATCAACTAGGGCGTAGTCCTGAACTTCCAACCTACCTTAAGTTGGACCTTGAAGTTTTCTCTGTAACTGTAACATTATAATGTTGAAACACTATATTCTTCACTAGTATTTTTCTCTTTGTACTACCTTTGTACATGCATATGGTTTGACTGTACTCATGTATAGCATCATTTGACTGAATAGCATGCAAACAAAGTTTTTCATTCTATCTTGGTACACGTGACAATAATAAACCAACATCAAAATAATAATTATAAAGAAACAAACAATCCAAAAGCAGCCAAAGAGTCCTGTTGAAGGAAAGGATGGTACAGTGGTGCAACTGGTAGAGCCACTGCCTCACGGAGCCAAAGACAAGGGTTCGTTCCAGACCTCTGGTGCTGTCTGTGCAAAGTTTTCACATTCTCTCTGTGACATCCTTCCACATCCCAAAGACCTGCAGATTTGTAGGTTAATTGGCCTCTGTGAATCACCCTCAGTGGGTAGGGAGTGGATGCAAAAGTGGGATAACATAGAAAATTGTGCAAATAGGTGATTGACGGTTGGCATGGACTCGATGGGCCACAGGGCCTGATTCCATGCTGTATCTGTAAACTAAACTGGACTAAACTGATTAAACAAATAAGAAGTTGTGGGTTTATGAGGGGAAGGAGGAATGTGCCTGCTTGTATCAGCGTGGAATGCTTTGAGAGTAAGTATTGATTAAAGTGACCAAAAAGACCCCTTCCATGCCATATGAGAAATATAGATGAGTAGTTTGAGCCATACCGAGGTGGAATATACACTGTCCCATGCTAGACTTCTGGCAGGTTGACCTGGGTTGAAGTGATCTCAGGACAAGGCCGAGAATAGGCTGTCAATGGCCTAAACTATCTTGGGAGTACAAGAGTTGCTGGGTCCACTTAAGATGGAAATATTTAAGCAAGCAATAAGCACACCACCACACCTCTTTCAGATGAGTGGGCTGCTTGCTCAGTATTAGGTGAGATTGAAATTTGAAAATTGCTTTCAACAATACTTGGCCATCAAAACAGCAGCTGTCAATTTTAAGCAACAGAAGAGTCCAGCTGTCAATTTTAATCGCTGGCTGCTGGAATTGAGAAATACTTGAGATGTTGTTCAGAGCTTTATGTACCAAATAGTGAAAATATTGGCACAAGTGAAAATATCATTTAGGGACATGTGGTAATTGCATTACTTTCTGTTCAAAGCAGCCCCCCCACCCATTAATCTAGGGAGGGAGAAGAGACAAAATAAACCGTAAATTTTAGGATGTGTTTCTTCAATTCATTAGTCCTTTTCGTTCAGTCAGTGTCATGCCCGCCTCTACATCCAGAGTTTCAAGCCACATTCTAGGGCTCAAGCACATGGTCAAGGACAGCAGAATAAAAAGGTGTTACATTCGGAAATGGCACAGTCCGTCAAACAATACATAAGATTAGAGATACCCTGATCATGTGTCTATACACTGTAAATGGATTGATTGTAATCATGTATTGTCTTTCTGCTGACTGGTTAGCACGCAACAAAAAGTTTTTCACTGGACCTCCCTACACGTGACAATACACTAGACTAAACTGAAACTGAACTGAACTGACATTCACCCTCTTCTTTGGTCAAACTTAGCGATCACTAAACCTACTCAAATATATATTTCAAATATCCTGATCGACAACATACCCTTGGCAAACACCAACAACCTTCTCGCAAATTGATCATTTAGTGAATGATTGCTGCAGGATATTGCTGTGTGAATAATGGCTGGTGTATTAATCCATACAATAACGTATTGTATAGTAAGCGCATTTTGTGTAAAGAGTATAACGTTTTAATTATAGAAATCTTTTTGCCTTTCTTTGTTTGACAGAATCCCACATGGTACATGAAAAGATGTTTAAACTCTGAAATATAAACAGAAAATTATGGATGTATTCAGCTAGTTGGGCAGCATCATTGGAGGGGGAAACAGAGTCAACAATTGATATCAATGAGTTTTTATAAGAACTAATGAAAGGTTATTGACCTGAAACATTAACTCTGTTTCTCTCTGAGATGCTGCCTGAACCCCTCAGTTTTTACCCCACATGATCGATTCTAATGATGTAGAAAATCTTGATTGACCTTGATAAACTCTAAGAAGCTCCTATATTGATAAGCTCTACTGACATCAATTGAATAATAATAATAATAATAAGTATGTGTAGGGCGGAACTGCAGATGCTGGTTTAAACACAAAGATAGGCACACTGGTTTTTACATCCGGGGGCGCTGCATGATGGCTGCCTCTGCCTACAATCTGTTTGTTTTTCTAAGTTTTTTTTATTTTTAGTTTGTTTGAAGTATGTTTTTTTTCAGTATTTTATGTGGGGGAGGAGGATAGGGTAAGGGGTGAAACCGTTTTCAGTTACTTCCTGGCGAGGATGCGAGTCGCGTCCTCGGCCCCCTCCTCGCGGCCTACCAACTGGATTGGCGCGGCCTTTCCTGCCGGGGACCGGACCAGAGATTCAGCAGCGGTGGTGCAGCGCTGGATACATCACGGAGCAGGCGATGCCTCACCTGGGATCGCCATTTCAAGCTCCGGAGTGTTGGGTCTGCTGCATCAACATCGCAAAGCTGTGGTTTGCGGAGCTCCCAACGTGGGTGGCGCTGACCAACATCGCAGAGTCCAGGGACCCTTTGCCGAGGGCCGCCAGCGTTGAATCTCCACCCAGCTCGGCCTGTGGACTTTGGGAGCAGCGGACTCCGATAGGAAGTGGCTGATTCGGAGGTCCAGGCCACTGAGGATGTTCTTCCGTACCGACGTCGGAGTTCCATGAGAGGGGCCTGAACATCGGGACGCCCGTAGTGGCGACTGCGGGGGCTCGGGTGGCCCCGATCACGGGTGAACATCAAAGAACATCAACGAGGAGGTTGACAGAACTTTGGTGCCTTCCCTCACAGTGGGAAACTTTGATACCGCTGTGGGGATGTTTATGTTAGCGACTATCGTGTTCTGTGCTTTTATTTTTTTTTAATTTGTATTGCTGTATGGAAAAAAGCATTTTGTTGTCTCAGTACTTGTACTATGGACAATGACAATAAAGTTGAATCAAATCAAATCAAATCAAATCAAAAATCTAGAGTAACTTTGCGGAACAGGCAGCCTCACTGGCGAGAAGGAATTGGTTACTTTTCGGGTCGAGACCCTTCTTCTAATAATTCCAGTGTGACTAATTTTATGATAGGTTAATATATGTTCACTACTGCACCCGTTTTCAAGTGCTTAATTGCCTCCTGAGCCTTCAATATGGGAGCCAGGAGTATGAAATCTTTGCAGCCATAGACCATAAGTAGAAATTTGCCATCAATACCTGCAGCAAATAAAGTGTCTATCTCCTGACATCTGCATTAATCTGATGTATACACCACAAATGTCTCAATTTAGCCTTTAAAGGGGCCAGTATATCCCAGAATAAGCAAACTCTGTGTTTAAAATAAACATGCTTCAACATGGCCAGGAGGAGCACCTTTCCAGACCCCACCTTAAATCTACACAAGCCAAAGCTGACAGTGCATCATATGATTGCTGCCACAATATCACTACCTTCCCCATTTGTAACCCTAGACTTCTCCCATCACTCATGATCACCTTCCATCACCCATAGTTGATGTGCTGGCACCTCTTAATGCTACACACCAAGAGAGGGATGGTTGGATTGGTTTAAGTGGCTCTTTGTTGACCTCTGTAATGGATCAATGCTGTTGGGTTTGGAGTGTTGACCTATAGATTTGCAAGCTTGTGATTTTCCATCCACCTGGCCCAGTTGCGCCCTGCTATCTTTGCAAGAGCAACTAGGATCGGGCAATTAATATAGGCTTTGCTAACGACAATCACATTCAAAGAACTGACTTTTCAAAAGAGCCCATGATCATTTTCTTTGCACAACTGATAATAGGAGGATTTGTTTGTAATTTATAGTAAAAACATGTTTATTCAGTATTCCAAGTAACTTGAATGCATGATTGTGCAGTTTAACTGTTTGTTTAGTTTTTGTGATATTACATCTGTGCTGAAAATGCAAGTCCATTACCTTACAATGACTTACATTTACATAATGCCTTGGACATGGTGAACAATCAAGAGTGTTTCACGGGGTCATTATCAAACAGAATTCAATACTGGTAAGCCATCAGTATGTTATGTTCAAAAATGGCTTGCACAGCTCAAAATCCCAATGAAAATCAAATCCTAGCTTGGATCTCTTGCTTATCAAGATTGTGTGGGAT
Organism: Amblyraja radiata; assembly: GCF_010909765.2. Taxonomy (NCBI): domain Eukaryota; kingdom Metazoa; phylum Chordata; class Chondrichthyes; order Rajiformes; family Rajidae; genus Amblyraja; species Amblyraja radiata. Next base: position 29,028,724 of record NC_045974.1, on the reverse strand, counting down.
ACTCTTAGATGTGCCTGTTCTATTAAAGAAGGATCTTTGTGTTGGTTCCGCTACATCTTGGGGACATTCAAAAGCCATCCTATGGCTAATCTAATACATCTGAAGAGCAACCATCTCCCTGATGTTGACACAACAGCCAATGTGTGCACAGTAAAATCCTAAACAGCAATAACGTTTCAGTTGTTTTGAGCATCGAAGCTACAATAAAATGATTAATAAACCCAGCATCTGCCCTCTAAGAAAAAAAAATACCATCATTGTACCCAATCCCATTTTGTTTAAGTCACAAGCAGAGCAGAATGAATGAACGCGCTCTTAAAATCTTTTGAATATGTACTGGACTTACATGTACACATTTGCCAGGAAGGTCTTATCAACGCGCCTCGTTCATTAGTTTCAGTTAAGAGAATATTTTAAATCTATTTTTTGTTTGCCATAAATATCTTTATGTTCACCGACTGCCGCGGATGTTTTGTGTGATTCGGGTAAAGAAAGGGGATTATCTGTGTATCAACTCTTCCTGTCGCTTGATTTACCATATGACATACCGATAGTAGCTTATTTTTAAGTGTTGATCTGGCGTTAAGTAAGGTTTCACACAGCATCTTATCAAACCATGCAGGGGGTTCTACTTTGTAATTTCATGCAAACAACATGTTTAACATGCAGGCAGGTGCACAGCGAAACCCAGTGACTATCTCAACCTGTACGTGCTTTCCCCGTGCCGGGTTCGAATCTCGAACATGTCCCCAATTCGCCCACATTCCCTTCCGCGTTCGCACTTCTCCTGAACCAGTCGTTTAAACTATAATGTCATTTCAGTTTGGATTCTCGCCCAAGGAAGGTTTGTTAAAGGGGCTGGCGCCCGGGTTACCTCGGAATAAGAACGCCCTGCTTCCATTGTGGTATCCCTGGACTTGTACGATTCCCTCTGTAGACCCATCCAGTTCCAAAGCAGAGAAGAGGTCGATTTCCAGGGCTGGATCCACACCGAATCCTAAAACTGATATCCACCGGATGTTACTGGACTTTCGACCACCGAACCGAATGATAAAAACAAGCGTGCAAATTAAAAGCGCACCATTCTTGCTCTTAAATCCATCCGCGGTATTTGCATTAAATGTACGTGGTACAAAGATCTAATGAGCGGTGGGAAATAAAGCAAGCGCAGCTCAAAAAATATATACAGTCGTTTATTTTTAATATATTTACATTGAACTCGGGATTATATTCCAGTCAACTACTCAAATTGATTGTCTGCCAATATTCTAACGTGGCACGCGTTTCCCCAAAAGTACCTGCGATTAACTAGGGAATGGCTCTGGTTTGAAATCGTTCTTGGGTTGAATCTTTTTGCGGGATGTTAGAAGTGGGTTGATCTATCTACAGTACACGATGTTAAACCCTTCTTACTGCAATGTTGAATCCACATAATGCTAAACCTTGGCTTCTGTTACAGGATGTCAGATCCCTTGTATATCATTCTAGACTACGCTAAACCTCGCATTAATCCACGGGATATTAAATCCATCTTTCATTTAAATGATATTATACCGGGTTCAGACAGAGTGTATTCAGATCGCCGCTGATCTGTCGGGTGTTAAAACATTGATCCACAGCCGAGACGTTAATTCCTCGCGTCTATCTCGTGGATATGAAACACTATTTTTATATACAGTGCTCGTACTGGTGACAATCTATAGGGATCTAAAACTGCTCGTCCAGCTATCGGACGCCAAACACCTTGTGTACATACACTGTGCTCCATCTCTTGCTCGCCTGCCTGACATTAAATCCCCCTCTTCGCCCGTAGAATGTTAAAGTATTTATTTATTGTCAAATACCTCGTTTATCTATATAATCTCAAAGCCTCGCCACCAACCCAACGCGTTTATCATAGTCTTAACCAACTAGGTAATTAATAAAATATTAGCCCTTGTCCACCTATACAATGTTTAAAAAAAACTTGTCTCTCAACAGGCGTTCAGATGGTAAGATGATAAGACTTTTTGCTTATGCAATGTATGCCAATCCCCTGTCACTTTACAGACTGGTAACATTTTTTGATAGCCGCGGGGAAACTGAGGACATTACCTGGTGTGATGTGAACAAGTGCAAGGACTGTGCTGAAGATCGTGAATGCCATTGTGTAGAAGGGGGGTAAAAAACAAACCCTCCTAGTCCATAATATCCGTGCGCTTTCACTTCGGTGACGGCAGCTCAAAAGTGGAACAGAGCGGGATGAAATCTGCTGGTCCCGCGGTCCGGAAGATCAAACAGCCCAAAACACAGACAGTGTGAGTAGCATCGCCAAGCTGCAGAACATACTTCGCCCTGGCTTCACAGTACCGCCAGTCCCACAGTACCGCCAGCTATACGGAGAGGGAGGTCTGGAGAGAGAGTTTGATAGCTGGGGCTTTTGGTAGCGGCAGTGGCAGCGCTGGAGGATGAGAGGGTGTGTTTCAATGTCCGGGAAACTGAAGAGAGACGTCCCCCCTCCCCCCCCCCCCACAGCGTTATCTGGAGATTCTGCACCTCTTGCAACGCGCACGCACTCACACACACGCAACTGGCAGTTCAGGGCGACTTACAGCCCCTTGTGGGTTTCTTACAGGAACGAAAATCTCCTCTATCGAGCAAATGCAGGATGGACCTTTCTAAATGTATCCGGCTCCCGTGCATTAAGTGGTCCTAATCCGCCCCGATGCTCAAATTAGCTGCCACAGTTTCACAGCAGGCAGGGACTAACTACCCTTCAAATGGATTTGCTGTGAAAAGCTCTGGGAATTCAGAATGAAACATTAAAAACACCATATAAATGCAAGCTTTTCTTCTCACACCCATTGTAATGCAAAGCATTTCGAAAAACGATCGTTAATGTCTGTGGCTCCAATAGGTTATGATTTTTTTTTTGCCTGCATCATGGTGGTGGGGGTGGGGGGGGGGGGGGGGGGGGGGGGGATTCTGCCTGTAAGTTATCATCAGCAAATAAGTTATAGCAGAAACATAATAACAAAAGGCAATCTAACTCGGAGGGAAAAAAAGTAAATGAAAGTTGCCTTGCACGTTATTTCGTGTACAATGAATGCAAATATCTCTCAGCAGGCAACCGGGGGCGAACTTGATTTACTTCGAAATGAATCTACACAGTGTCTACGGTGTCAATCTCGCTTGCCATTGAAAGTCGTGATAAAGTGGGCATTTTGCAAGGCCTTGCTTGCATTTCTTAAAATAAGTACCATGTTGTTGAAACGGTTCTTATTGCAAAAGGACACGGCTTGAGATTATAGTTCTCTTCACTTTGGATAAAACGTATTCCTTGTATTTCTGTAGGCATTAGTGATAACAGCTGAGAATTATTTCCCCAAATGTGTATGATTCATATCTATATTCATTTCGAATCCAATAGGTGTTCACATAAGATGTGCGGTCTATAACTCTTGCAAACTTGAAAAGACAAAATCATTTTTTATTGCATTTTGTGGAATCGATTTTGATCCTTCCACTGAAATTCTTTCCATGTTTCTCCCCATGGTTGATGGGTATCTGGCCTACAACCATTTCATATGTCACACCCAGCCCAAAGCATAACTAACATTATTTATCACTCAGTTCTGTTTATTCCCTTCCTCTCTGGCTCTCTCAAAATGCCAGACGTTGTATTGTGTCTTCAAGGCCACTTCGCCCCTAAGAATGGGAAATCACATGATGCCACTTGGTGGCGTAGTATGTCAGTGCACTCAATTTGATGGAACTATCCATCTAATTCTCTGAGCTCTTTATTTAACAAGTTACAACACATAATCATTCAATATCCACACATAAGTATTTCAAAAGCAGCCTTGTTACACTGTATATTGATAAAATAACTAACGTTTTGCAAAATAATCTTAGTCCAAGGATGGCAAGGTGGACATTAATTTAAGATCAACAACTTTCCATTGCAATAAGAAGATTAAATCAACCTGTCTGACTCTCTCTGTACCATGCCACCAAAACACCACTTATCTTACCCATGCTTATATATAACCAACTGAGCACTAGATTACATAAGTAACAATTGCAGATTATAAATAAGAGTCATAATTCAACTGTCCCCACCTTGAGTAAGGTCTAATTTAAGTCACCATGAGATGAATTGATCGGATAGATGTACCGAGTCTCTTGCCCAAAGTATGGGGAATCAAGAACCAGAAGACATAGGTTTAAGGTGAGGGGTTTAATAAAAGCAAGAGGGGGTAACTTTTTTACAGAAAGGGCGGTTCATGTATGGAATGAGGTGCTGGAGGAGGGAGTTGAGGCAGGTACTATCACAATGTTTAAGAAACATTGAGACAGGTACATGGATAGGACAGGTTTAGAGGGATATGGGTTAAAATGCAAGCAGGTGGGACTAGTATAGGTGGGACATTTTGGTCGGTGTGGGCAATTTCAGCTGAAGGGTCTGTTCCCACATCGTATAGGAAAGAAACGGAAGAAGTTACTGCTCTTAGATCAATGCCAGAGTACAAACAAACAAAAAACTTCTACTAAACATTGTTAAGGTTGGGAGGAATATTGCTTTTAAATAACATTTTCTTTTGCGGTTGATACTAATTTATTCAAATCCAACTCCCAAGTCCTGAACTATTTTCAAATCTCTTCAATTTATGGGTAAAAGTTTCACCTTGGATTAGTGGTGCAACTCCACACACAGTGCATTCAGAAAGTATTCAGGCCCCTTCACCTTTCCCACATTTTGTTACGCTACAGCCTTATTTTAAAATGGATTAAATTCTTTTTTTTTCATCAATCTACACACAATACCCCAGAATGAAGAAACGAAAACAGGTGTTTAGAAATTTTTGCAAAGTAATGAAAAATAAATAACTGAAATATTGTCACGCAGATATTGAACCCGGCGTTCGGAAGCCGCGGTCACGTGACTCAGGAGGGGCTGTTGTTTTCGCACGGTTTTTCCCCTTGTGCACGTTAGTTCAGCGCTGACCACCGTTGTGGGCAGACGTGTCTGATAAGCCTGTATGCTGCAACTTGAACTTTTGAATAAAGATCTGTTGAAACTCCAGTAGTCGTTTCTCAGACCACTAAAATATCACATTTACGTAAGTATTCAGACCCTTTGCTATGACACTCAAAATTAAGCTTAGGTTCATCCTGTTTCCATTGATTATCCTTGAGATGTTTCGACAACTGATTGGGGGCCACCAGTGGTAAATTAAATTAATTGGACATGATTTGGAAAGGCACACACCTGTCTATATAAGGTCCCACAGTTGACAGTGCAAGTCAGAGCAAAAACCAAGCCATGAAGATGAAGGAATTGTCTGTAGACCTCCGAGACAGGATTGTGTCGAGACACAGATCTGGGGATGGGTATAAAACAATTTCTGCAGCATTGCAGGTCCCGAAGAGCACAGAGGCCTCCGTCATTCTTAAATGGAAGAACTTTGGAACCTCCAGGACTTATCATAGTCGCCCGGCCAAACTGAGCAATTGGGGAGAAGGGCCTTGGTCAGGGAGGTGACCAGGAACCCGATGGTCACTCTGACAGAGCTCCGGGGTTCCTCTGTGGAAATGGTTTAACCTTCCAGAAGGACAACTATATCTGTAGCACTCCACCAATCAGGCCTTTATGGTAGTGTGGCCAGACGGAAGCCACTCCTCAGTAAAAGGCACATGACAGTCCACTTGGTGTTTTCCAAAAGGCATGAGAATGAAGATTCTCTTGTCTGATGAAATGAAGATTGAACTCCTGGGCCTGAATGCCAAGTGCCACATCTGGAGGAAACCAGGCACCGCTCATCACCTGCCAATACCATACCTACAGTGAAGCATCGTGGTGGCAGCATCATGCTATGGGGGGGCTTTTCAGTGGCAGGAACTGGGAGACAAGTCAGGATCGAGGGAAAGATGAACGGAGCAAAGTACAGAGAGATCCTTGATGAAAACCTGCTCCAGAGCGTTCAGGACCTCAGAGTGGGGCGGAGGTTCACCTTCCAACAGGACAATTATCCTAAGCACACAGTCAGACGGCTTTGTGACAAGTCTGTGAATGTCCTTGAGTGGCCCAGCCAGAGCTCGGACTTGAATCGGACATCGAACATCGCTGGAGGGACCTGAAAATAGCTGTGCATCGACGCTCCCCATCCAACCTGACAGAGCTTGAGAGGATCTGCGGAGAAGAATGGGAGAAATTACCAAATACAGGTGTGCCAAGCTTGTAGCATCATACCCAAGGAGACTTGAGGCTGTAATCACTGCCAAAAATGCCTCAACAAAGTACTGAGAAAAGGGTCTGAATATTTATGTATATGTGATATTTCAGTTATTTATTTTTAATTACTTTGCAAAAATTTCTAAACACCTGTTTTCACTTTTTTATTATGGGGTACTGTGTGTAGATTGATGATAAAAAAAAAAGAATTTAATCCATTTTAGAATAAGGCTATAACATAACAAAATGTGAAAAAGTGAAGGGGTCTGAATATTTTCTGAATGCGCTGTACATGGTGTTGCTCCTTTGATTAATGAACTACCTACGGCTGCAATGAATAGATATTGTGGCATTCATTTCAAAAGATTGAATGACTGAGGCAGGAAGGTAATCAGAAATCTAAAGCAGAGTTGACAATACCTGACTGATTAACACATAGCCATTCTAAGCCTGTCACAAGTTCAGATCCAGAATGAGTAGTAGTTACTGTATTTTCAGGCAGCATTAACGGGCTGTCCCACTGCGCCGACCTAATTTGCGAGTTTAGAAGAGTTTGTGCTCGACTCAAACTCGCAGCATGGTTGCCAGGTGGTCCTAGGAGGTCCTAGGAGGTCACTGGAACTCTCCTTCATGTTCGAGGGAAGTTCCCGCATACTCGCAGCCTCAGTTTGGTCAAGGAACATTTTTCAGCGTGCTGAAAAATTTTCTGTGAGTAAAAATTGGTCGGCATGGTTCTTTTGAACTCGTAGTGCAGTGGAGTGGGTTCGCTAGGCAGTCGAGGTAGCCGTAGGCAATCTCCTTTGCTGACCGGGCATTTTAATTGGCTCATTGGAGCTTTCAGAACCAAGGAAAACCGACCGGTAATGTTAAATGCCCGCTAAACTTTATTAAAAGTTGTCTGGCTTCTTAAAAGGGTCTCCACTCCTTCTCCTCCCCTTCTCCCCCCCCCCCCCCCACCAACTCCGCGCTCTCCAAAGGAATTACCGTGACTGTGCCAGCCGTCTTTTACCTTCCTGTTCATCGCGGGTGTGAATTTCAGACAGCGCTCCCCAGCTTTCCCTGGCCCCCGCCTTCGCAATGTGTTTGTTTGTGTGTGTGTGTGTGTGTGCAGACAGTCGCGGTTTCATCGCAGATGGTCAATCGAGCTCGAGGTTTTTCAGGCTAGTGCCCTCGAGCTTGAAGGCGAAGACAGTCGCTGAAAAGTTGCATTAGTGGGACAGACCCTTAACTCCATCTTCGGAGTGTAACATTTATTAATTATTTTCTCATATGATTTGCAACATAGACAGACACTATTTGGCTCATCAGGTCTCTGCATTACCCCTGTCCCATCCCCAACTTATTTCCTATTCACCTATTCCCACTCACATTTCCATTGATACCCCCAAATTCTCCTCCAACCCACTGACTGAGGAAATTCAACATGTGTCCAATGACCCTTACAAACCTCTACAGATGTACCGTGACAAGCCTAGTGTCAGGTTGCATCACAGCTTGATTTGGAACCAGCTCTGCCCAAAACTGCAAGAAATTTCAGAGTTGTGGATGTACCCAGTCCGTCACACAGACCAGACTTCCACCATTGACTACATCTACACTTCACGCTGCCTCAAAAGAGCAGCCAACATAATCAAAGGCTAGTCCCACCCCGTTCATTCCTTGCTCTCTGCTCCCATCCAGCAACAGGTACAGAAGCTTGAAAACAAGCACTACCAGACACAGAAACAGCTTCTGAATGTTTCTTCCATTAGCTAGGGGACCTCCAATTGACCTCCACCCGGTTGTGTACATTAGACTTTGTCTATGGAACTGATGCACAACAGTGCTGAGAACTATATTCTGTACTCTGTATCTTCCCCTTTGCTCTACCTATTGTATTGGAGTTTGACTTGATTGTATTTATGAATGGTATGTTCATATTGAATGGCGGTGCAGGCTCGAAGGGCCGAATGGCCTACTCCTGCACCTATTTTCCATGTTTTCTATGTTTCTATGTGCGATCTTTTCGGATAGCATGCAAAACAAAGCTTTTCACTGTACCTCAGTACACATAACAGTAATAAACCTAAGGTACACAAAATTGCTGGGGAAACTCAGCGGGTGCAGCAGCATCTATGGAGCGAAGGAAATAGGCGACGTTTCGGGCCGAAACCCTTCTTCAGACTGATGGGGGGTGGGAGAAAGAAGGAAAAGGGGAGGAGCCCGAGGGCGGGCGGATGGGAGGGTGGGAGGAGACAGCTAGAGGGTTAAGGAAGGGGAGGAGACAGCAAGGGCTAGCAAAATTGGGAGAATTCAATGTTAATGCCATAAGGACGCAAGGTCCCCAGACGGAATATGAGGTGCTGTTCCTCCAATTTCCGCTGTTGCTCACTCTGGCAATGGAGGAGACCCAGGACAGAGAGGTCGGATTGGGAATGGGAGGGGGAGTTGAAGTGCTGAGCCACCGGGAGTTCAGGTAGGTTTTTGCGGACTGAGCGGAGGTGTTCGGCGAAACGATCGCCCAACCTACGCTTGGTCTCCCCGATGTAAATCAGCTGACATCTAGAGCAGCGGATGCAGTAGATGAGGTTGGAGGAGATACAGGTGAACCTTTGTCGCACCTGGAACGACTGCTTGGGTCCTTGAATGGAGTCGAGGGGGGAGGTGAAGGGACAGGTGTTGCATTTCTTGCGGTTGCAACGGAAAGTGCCCGGGGAGGGGGTGGTGCGGGAGGGAAGGGAAGAATTGACGAGGGAGTTGCGGAGGGAGCGGTCTTTGCGGAAGGCAGACATGGGGGGAGATGGGAAGATGTGGCGAGTGGTGGGGTCACGTTGGAGGTGGCGGAAATGGCGGAGGATTATGCGTTGTATTTGGCGGCTAATGGGGTGAAAGGTGAGGACCAGAGGGACTCTGCCCTTGTTGCGAGTGCGGGGATGGGGAGAGAGAGCAGTGTTACGGGGTATGGATGAGACCCTGGTGTGAGCCTCATCTATGGTGGCGGAGGGGAATCCCCGTTCCCTGAAGAACGAGGACATTTCCGATGCCCTGGTGTGGAATGTCTCATCCTGGGAACAGATGCGGCGTAGGCGGAGGAATTGGGAGTAGGGGATGGAGTCTTTAGAGGGGGCAGGGTGGGAAGACGTGTAGTCCAGATAGCCATGTGAGTCAGTGGGTTTGTAATGTATGTCGGTCAGGAGTCTGTCCCCTGCGATGGAGATGGTGAGGTCAAGGAATGGTAGGGAAGTGTCGGAAATCGTCCAGGTGTATTGGAGTGCCGGATGGAAGTTGGTGGTGAAGTGGATGAAGTCAGTCAGTTGTGTGTAGGTGCAGGAGGTGGCCCCAAAGCAGTCGTCAATGTAACGGAGGTAGAGGTCGGGGATGGGGCCCTGGTACGTCTCGAACAAGGATTGTTCGACGTACCCGACAAAGAGGCAGGCGTAGCTGGGGCCCATGCGTGTGCCCATAGCTACGCCTTGTGTTTGGAGGAAATGGGAGGAGTCAAATGTGAAGTTGTTGAGGGTGAGGACCAACTCCGCTAAGCGGAGGAGAGTGTCAGTGGCTGGGTATAGGTTGCTCCTCTGGTCGAGGAAGAACCGGAGGGCTCCGAGGCCATCCTGGTGGGGGATGGAGGTGTAGAGTGACCGGACATCCATGGTGAAGATGAGGGGGTGAGGGCCCAGAGAGTGGAATGCGTGGAGGCGGCGGAGAGTGTCTGAGGTGTCTAGAACATAGGTGGGGAAAGATTTGACCAAGGGGGATAGGATGGAGTCAAGGTATGTGGAGATGAGTTCGGTGGGGCACGAACACGCAGAGACAATGGGTCTGCCGGGAGAACCGGGTTTGTGGATTTTGGGGAGAAGGTAAAAACGGGCCGTGCGGGGCTGGGGAACGATGAGGTTGGAAGCTTGGTCGGGCAGGGCGTGGGAATTGATGAAGTCGGTGATGGTGCTAGAAATGGTGGCCTGGTGCTCGTCAGTGGGGTCATGGTCCAAGGGTAAGTAGGAGGAGGTGTCCGAGAGTTGGCGCGTGGCCTCAGCTTTATAGAGATCGACGCGCCAGACTACCACGGCACCTCCCTTGTCGGCTGGTTTGATGACCCAATCTGGGTTTTTGCGGAGTGATTCAATGGCAGTGCGTTCAGCGGGGGAAAGATTAGAGTGAGACAGGGGAGTGGAGAAGTTGAGGCGGTTGACGTCGCGGCGGCAGTTCTGGATAAAGAGCTGGAAAAACCTAAACCATCTGGTGCATAACTTTTTAATAATGCAACATGAACGCTGGAAAAATTATAAAGAATTTACCTGAAAATTATAACAGTTCAGCTAGTGTTATCATTTAGATGGGCAGCTAATAGTCAGCTAATAAATAATGTAAGAAATGCCTGAAGAGTTGGAACAGTTTCATGGAACTAGAGCCAACCGTACCAGGCACCAAAACCAAACACCAGATGGCACAAGGCCACCACCTGCCTTGTACTAACTGGAAAGCCCTAAACTGCCTCCGCACTGGAGTGGGACATCGTGGACTCAACCTGAAGAAGTGGCGTCTCTCGAACTCTGACAAGTGCAACTGTGGAGAGGTACAGACAATGGTCCACCTACTCACTTGTGTCAGAGAGCCATGCACTGCGGACGATCTCTGTAGAGGCACAGATGTGGCACTGGCTGTGGCAAAGCGATGGCAGAACGTCGTCTGACACGCGAGCAAAAAATTGATTCATAATATTGGAATGGTGACATTCCAGTCAAAGAGGAATTGCATTTTGTTGGTACTCAGTGTATAACACCAGTAAAAACTGACCTGAGAGGAGTTGCTTCTTTTTAGTTTAGTTTAATTTAGAGATACACCGTGGAAATGGGCTCTTCAGCCCATCGAGTCCTTGCTGTACACTAGTTCTATCCTACACTCTGGAGATAATTTACAGAAGCCAATAAACCTACAAACCCACACGCCTTTGGAATATGGGTGAAAACTGGAGCACCTGGAGAAAACCCGCGTGGTCACAGGGAGAATGTGCAAATTCCTTACAGACAGCACCTGTAGCCAGGATCGAACCGTGGTCTCAGGCGCTGTAAGGCAGCAACTCTACTGCTGCACACTTGTCAATATGCATCTAAGTAAGTTTATAACATTTATCAAAAAGAAACAAGATGACATCTTTATTCATTTCATTAGTTAAAACAAGTGTAGGGAAGGTATTTTTGTTCTCTTATTTAATTTGTGATTATTTATTTTTAAGTTCTACTTATTTGATTCCATGTAGACTGCTAAAATGCAGCTTCAGTTCTGAAACCCACCATCTTGCAGAGTACATTTTCCACCCTCTTAATATGATTGCATCTTCCTGCTTTATCACCAGAATAATAGGCTGAGCATAAGACTCAATAAAAATCATGCACAGAAGCAAAGCACAAGAAATAAGTTGACAGAATCCCTCCGTTAAATCAAACATGAGAGGTTCTGTCAAATAAGTGATTAATTTTTCTCTGCTAAAACAATTACTGTAATTTTTTCTCAGCGCCAAGGGATTCTATGAAATCTCACATATAATTGGGGAAATTGAGATGGATCCAATGTCTTCACTGTCGTAATTATGGATTCCAGTAACCACATTCTCCTCCTCTAATTACTGACACTTTCGATGTTTCATTTTTCATTCTCCATTTCATTAATTATTGTTATTTCCTAATGAGTTACTGTGATATATAGATGTCGGTGTCTTGATAGGGAACAAGCACAAAAGAAATCCGGGCTTTATAATCTGTGGTAATCTCTTGATCTTTTTTTTCCTGCATATTGTAGTCTCTGGAAATAAAATAGCTATAAATCAAATTAGTAACTCCTCATGCAAATGTGCAAACCATTTCCAATGAATCTGAATTACTTCACAAAACTAGGACAAATAGATTTCATTTTTTTTTTTTGGTAAAATAAATATATAGCAGCTGCAGAAACTTCTTGTTTATTTTTATTTATTTTATTTAAAATCAAGAGGAAAAACATATCACTCAATTGTCAAGTTGGATTGTAGCATCTTTTGGATTCACAAATAATAGATCAGTAAAGGTATTACCTTTAATTTAAATGGTATTAATCTGAAATCTGCAGCACCACTGATAATTTACAAGAGGTTGACATATCCCAAAATCCATCTGATTGGGTGAAATGAACTGGCCCATCTTTATGCCGAGCACCCTTCAGGTCACCTCGATAAATTCCAATTTGTTTCAGTTCCACATATGTAAAGATGGAATGCTGCCACAAGTGAGGAGATAATAAATCAGAGGAACTGGAGGTGAAGAATAGTGTCAAAGCCGAGAGGTTTCAGGTCCAGAAACAGTAACAACATGAAATTGCTTGTACAACTCTCCCAAACATGTGAGCAGAAAGACAACTGGTAATTGAAGAAATACGCTTGAGGCCATTTGTCTGTCTGACAGCGTTGATAATCCATTGGCCACTCTGCCAGTGTCCTGCTGTTGCCATTTAACCTGGACTGCAGCCGCTCACAATTAGAGAAATAACAGGAAGTGGACTGAGGAAATATTTTTCTTTCATTTCATTTACTTGCAAGTGATGTTGCCATCGCTAGCATGTCAAGATTTAACATCATCACTAATTACCTTCAACATGTCAGTAGTGAACTAGCTTCCTGAACTGCTGCAGTCCTTGCACTGAAAGGGTGTCCACTTAAAATGGATACACAGCAAAGAAACAAGCCATTTGTCTCCACCAGTTCTTGTCAGCATTCACACTTTATTTGAGTCTCTTCCTCTATGTCCTCATCTAAATTTATCAAAGCAACCTCAAACAATCTCCCTGATGTACTAGTGGCCAGAGGATCTAGGGTGATGGAGGAACTGAAGGAAATTCACATTAGACAGGAAATGGTGCTGGGTAGATTGATGGGACTGAAGGCTGATAAATCCCCAGGGCCTGATGGTCTGTATCCTAGGGTACTTAAGGAAGTGGCTCTAGAAATCGTGGGTGCAATGGTGATAATTTTTCCAATGTTCTATAGATTCAGGATCAGTTCCTGTGGATTAGAGGGTAGCTAATGTTATACCACTTTTTAAGAAAGGCAGGAGAGAGAAAACAGGGAATTATAGACCAGTTAGAAGAGGAGGGAAGAGACAGTAACCCTAAGATTTTTGCCTCCACCACAGTGAGGAGGTGCTTGGAGGATACACTGTGGTGGATGTTAATTTGTGTTTATTGTTGTTTATTATTGTATGATTGTATGTATGACTGCAGGCACGAAATTTCGTTCAGACCGTAAGGTCTGAATGACAATAAAGGTATTCAATTCAATTCAATTCAATTCAACATGGGTGGTGGGGAAGATGCTGGAGTCAATTATAAAAGATGAAATAGTGGCACATTTGGATAGCATTAGCAGGGTCGGTCCGAGTCAGCATGGATTTACAAATGGAAAATCATGCTTGGCTAGTCTTCTGGAATTTTTTGAGTATGTAACTAGGAAAATGGAAAGGGGAGAGCCAGTGGATGTAGTGTACCTGGACTTTCAGAAAGCATTTGATAAGGTCCCACATAGGAGATTAGTGGGTAAAATTAGAGCACATGGAATTGGGGGTAGGTTGCTGACATGGATAGAAAATTGGTTGGCAGACAGGAAACAAAGGGTAGGGATTAACGGGTCCCTTTCAGAATGATGGCAGTGACTAATGGGGTACTGCAAGGCTCGGTGCTGGGACCGCAGCTATTTACAATATACATCAATGATTTAGATGAAGGGATTCAAAGCAACATTGGCAAATTTGCAGATGTCACGAAGCTGGGTGGCAGTGTAAACTGTGAGGAGGATGCTATGAGGATGCAGGGTGACTTGGACATGTTGGGTGAGTGGGCAGATGCATGACAGATGCAGTTTAATGTGAATATATGAGAGGTTATCCACTTTGGTGGCAAAAACAGGAAGGAAGATTATTATCTAAATGGTGTCAAGTTGGGAAACGGGGTCCTTGTTCATCAGTCACTGAAAGTAAGCATGCAGGTACAACAGGCAGTGAAGAAAGCGAATGGCATGTTGGCCTTCATAACAAGAGGAGTTGAGTATTGGAGCAAATAGGTCATTCTGCAGTTGTACAGAGCCCTAGTAAGACCACACCTGGAGTATTGTGTGCAGTTTTGGCCTCTAAATTTGAGGAAGGACATTCTTGCTATTGAGGGAGTGCAGCGTAGTTTCACAAGGTTAATTCCCAGGATGGCGGGACTGTCATATGTTGATAGAATGGAGCGGCTGGGCTTGTATACTCTGGAATTTAGGAAGAGAGGGGATCTTATTGAAACATACAAGATTATCAGGGGTTTGGACATGCTAGAGGCTGGAAACATGTTCCCGATATTGGGGAGTCCAGAACCGGGGCCACAGTTTAAGAATAAGGGGTAAACCATTTAGAACGGAGATAAGGAAATACTTTTTCACACAGGAGTCTGTGGAATTCTCTGCCTCAGAGGGCGGTGGAGGCCAGTGCTGTGGATGCTTTAGAGGGAGTTAGATAGAGCTCTTAAAGATAGCGGAGTCAAGGGGTATGGGGAGAAGGCAGAAACGGGGTACTGATTGTGGATGATCAGCCATGATCACATTGAATGGCGGTGCTGGCTCGAAGGACCAAATGGCCTACTGCTGCACCTATTGTCTATTGTCTATTGTATATTGTCTATCCCTTACTCTCTCATACTCTTGCCAGTCTCGCCTTAAATGTATCTATATTACGGACTTCACCACTCCCTACAGTAATCAGTTTGCTCTGAATCGCCAAGTGGATTCTGGATGACTAGTTTATAATGATATCCTCAAATTATGCTCTTTCACACCAGTGGAAGCATTTTCTTGGTTTCCACTCTATCAAAGCCCTTCTATGTTTCAAATACCTCTTTTAGGTCATTGCTCAACCTTATCTCTGGAGAGATTGATTAGATCACCTATTCTTTTTCTCCAGAGATGCTGCTTGACCCGCTGAGTTACTCCAGTTTTTTGTGTCTGTCTTCGGTTTAAACAAGCATCTGCAGTTCCTCCCTATCACTGGCCAAGCTTTGCCCAACTCTCTTTTAAATTCTCCCCCCACCCTTACTGACGAGGAACACAAAATGCTGGAGTAACTCAGGCAGCATCTCTGGCGAGAAGGAATGGGTGATGTTTCGGGTCGAGACCCTTCTTCAGACTGATGTCAGGGAAGAGGGGGATACATAGATAAGGAAGTGTAAGGTGTGAAAGCAGGACAAAGGGAATGGAGATGAAGGAAAATGTAGAATGGATCATTGTTAGCTGGGAGAAGGTAACAACAAAGCAAACAGAGATAAAATGTAATCAGAGACAGTAAGACTGGTCAGAGAACTGAGAAGGAGGTGGGATGGAGAGAAAGGGAAAGCAATGGTTACTTGAAGTTCGAGAAGTCGATGTTCATACTGCTGGGGTGTAAGCTGCCCAAGCGAAATATGAGGTGCTGTTCCTTATATTACTGAAGAGGGATTTTGACCCAAGACATTGTCTATCCATTCCCTCCACAGAAGTAGCCTGGCCCCTTGAGTTCCTCCAGCACATTGTTTTATTTTGCCAGTACCTTATTTAGTTGCATGAACCAACACCCATTGAAGTTGGCATTAGGTTCTTGCTTAAAATATAAATAGAAAGCTGGAAGGTACACAAAATTGCTGGAGGAACTCAGCGGGTGCAGCAGCATCTATAGAGCGAAGGAAATAGGCGACGTTTCGGGCCGAAACCCTTCTTCAGACAGCTGCATGTTGTCTGCAAGACAGGTATTATCTTTGGAGAGTGAAACTGAGTTAACGTTTCAGATCAATGAAACTAGGTGCTTAGCTCATCGAGGAACACTTTGGCAGTTTTCTTGTCAGCTTGACTTGGAAACTGCACAGCTGTTGCGTGGCCCATTAGCAAACCACTGAAATTGTTATTTTATCCACTTGTGGTCAGTATTTGAAGTGCTACAGGACTGAAATTAGAAAGCTAAGCAGCACATTTATTCTTATTTACAAGCACAGCTGCAAGAACCATCTTCAGACTCCTTACGACAGTGTGATCACTTGTGAAGTCTTCCCTTTCATCAACATTATGTTTGACAAAATAAACTTTATTCAGAATAAAAAATATAATCAGGTCGATGAGGTGAAACTTTTCTCGGATTCACTGATGATGGACAGAGAGGAAGGCGAATAGAGTTCAGACCTCAGCTCACTCTGTTACTGTAGAGGAGAACCCATCCTAGAATACCCAATGTGGCATGGAAGCAAAGGAACTGGTTTCCCTTCAACCAAGCAATTAATGTATACGCCATCGACCATTATACTTCTTTTCAGCCAATGGTGCAAGGCATGAATTTCACACAACAGACCATGACATCTCAATGCACAGTGTGCCCCTTGTGACTGTGCCTGGTCAACAAAGGCCATAGATTCTAATCAATGAATAGTATAACTTTCAAAAGTATATTCAGTATTCAGATGTGGTAAAAAAAAAATGTGCATATATATGTCTGCTGTATGAAATGTGCATGGGCTTATTATGGATGGAGCATGGTCTGTGTGCATGCCTGTGTGTGCGTGTGCGTGTGCGTGTGCGTGTGCGTGCGTGCGTGTGCGTTTGTGTACGTGTGTGTGTGTGTGTGCGTGTATGTGTGTGTGTGTGTGTGTGTGTGTGTGTGTGTGTGTGTGTGTGTGTGCATGCGTGTGTGTGCATGCTTATGTGATGTGTGTGTGTGTGTGCATGCGTGTATGAATTTGTACATCTATTCCTAGAGGTTTTAGAGATCTCAGTGCATTTTGAAGTCTTTCATGATGGTTTGATTTTTGGCTTAGTGTTACAAAGTTCTTACTGTACAGCCCATTTCACTTTCAAGTGCAAGTAGGAGTCTGCAAAACCTATGAGGCTTTCACCATATTGACTCAGCTGCTCTCTCTGTTCCAACCCTCACTCCCCAAAACCAGTGCTTCATCGAACAGCAAAGGACAGCTGTGCCAGCTACTGCAGCACCTGTGGTGCCCAAACTTGGAAGAATTTTTGGATGACCCCAAAGCCAGAATTTTGAGAAATCTGCATAACATCCTAAAGATAATAATTGTCTTAACTTATTTCATAAGGACGCGTGCAACAACAATCTCAAAACTTATATCCATATTTCATAGCTTGACTAAATTCTGTATTCACAAAGGCATTTTATAATTTTCTTGTTAGCTTGTGTTAGTGCAGTCATCACTGTAGTGATACTAGACATCTCTTTTGCAACATTCTGTTTTAAATGTGCTTTCCCTGGAGCCTTTGTCAAGTATCCAACAATATTTATGACTGCAATCATTTCATAGCATTTCACAATTAAGCCTCGAAGCATTTTATGTGTATATTTTGTTCTGCTGCATTATTGTGTTGTAAATTGCAATGCCTGATCCATGGAATTAATAGATGAAACAATTTCTTACATAAACCTTCAAATCATTTGCACTTAATGGATACAATGCACATCAGGATCATTAGAAACCCTTGTCTTGACAACTCTGTACTGTAGATGAATCTCTAAGCAGCTCTTGAATAAAGGAAGTACTGCAATGATGAAGTAGCTAAGGCACAAACTTAGAAAAGAGAGCCATCTAGAGCAAAAAAAAAGAAACTGCTGATAATTTTGTGTTGGAGCACACAGAAATATTAATTGGAGGGCATTCTAGTATGTGTGTCCTCTGTCAGTAAGTCAAAGTTAGCTCTTCAGTAAGTAATTTTTCCTCAGATTTCGATGATATATTCTGACAGGCATTCCGTTCCTGCTGAATTATTTTCATGTTCCTGGGAACGATTATATGAAACTGAAAAACAAAATTTCAATCTTAGCTGAAGGTAAAGAAAATCACTTCTTTGTTCATGGGGCCATCTGGTGGCTGTGTGGCCAGCTTACAGGCAGATGAATGATGACATTTATGTCTTAAATGTGTGTCTTCTTTTGCAGCTTTATGCCAGGACCAGGGCAATGACTTATGCGTAGTAAGGAACTGCAGATGCTGGTTTACACCAAAGATAGACACAAAAAACATGGATAGGTGACGTTTCATGTTCAGACTATGAAGAAGGGTCCCTGACCGGAAACGTCACCTATCCAAGGTACATATTATATATATATTTTTTTTAAATGATGAGTCAACAGTTTTGAATCGCAAAAAGTGACCGTTATGTACTGTTTATATTTCAGTCTCCACCCAGACATCTCGAACCTGACATCCTGCTAGCTTCACTGCTTTTATCTGTTCATTATCACTTCTTCCACAGCCAACAATGGACCATTGTGGGCTCCACCTTTCCTAGGTCATCAGTGCCGGCTCTGATCCTTTTCATACCTCAAGTGTCCCTCTCCCCTGACTCTCAGTCTGAAGAAAGGTCTCAACCTGAAACATCACCTGTTCCTTTTCTCCATAGATGCTGCCTGACCAGCTGAGTTACTCCAGCTCTTCGTGCAGTTCCTTGTCATTATAGTCGGTACCTTGATTTTTCAACAAATAAAACACTATAAAAAAGCATGTCACTTCCCCGAACAATAATTTCACATACAACACCATGACATACAAATTAAAGTTCATCATTCTATAATCGATAGATTTCTGTCACAGAAAATGATCAAATAGCTAAGATTTGGTTCCTTAAAAGCAGAAGAAAAAGAAAACTATGTAAGGGTGAGGAATCACAAACATACAATTAAGAGTAAGAGTTGACCCTTGTCCATTCTGCTCTTTCATAAGATCCCGGCTGATGTAATTTCTTATCTTAGAAACTGTTTCTTCTCGCCTCTGGGAGTCTAAAACCAAGAACCATAGTTCCTATTCTACTTATTCCTTATACTGGTAGTATATTCCACTACTGAGATGTGTAAACATTTCTTCAGGCAGAGGGCTGTTAATTTTTGAAATTCGCCAACTCAGAGTAGCAGAGACTGAATAATTGAATAGATTCAAGGCTAACTCTGAAAATATTTATGCACATCAAAGTTATGGGGACTGGGTGGCAAACTAAGTGCGAGCCATGATCTTAACAAATGGCAGAACAGGCTCAAGGGGTGATATGATCTTCTCCTGCTTCTGTTGTATGTTGTAATGGAAGGTGCTTTGATATCCTCTTTCTACTTTAATATGTTTTATGCACTGAAGCAAGGCTGGAAAATTGGTTTAATTGCCAAACTTTTGATTGTTATGTAATCCATCAACATAAAATTGAAGAATTATGGAATTTTGGAATCATTTGGCCAAATAAGTCACTTCGAGTACAGTAATCTTTTCAGATTTATTGTGCTGCTCTTACCCCAGAACCCTGCACATAAGTTGGTGGTGAGAGAAGGCCAGAACAGCAGAGGTTTACCAGGATGTTGCCTGGATTATAGGGTATCACCTGTAAGGAGTGGTTGAGCAAATGTTGCATTGTTTTCTCTGAAGTGCCAAGGCTGAGGGAAAACGTGACAAAAGTATATAAAATTATGAGAGGCACAGAGTGGGTAGACAGTCAGAACCTTTTATCATAGTGGAAATGTCAAAGACTAGATGGTATAACTTTAAGTCGGGGGGGGGGGGGAGGGGAAGGTTTAATGGAGATGTGCGGCGTAGGGTTTATGCACAGATAATAGTGGGTGCATGGTATGCGCTGACAGGGGTGATGGTCGGGGCTGATATGATAGACCCCAATAATAAAATATACAACAACACAACCAAATTTTGATTTCATTCTTGGCAAGTATGAACTACCAGTGCAAATGATGACATGGTTCACATCAAGGGACAATGCAGATTTCTTCTCATAGCATCGTTCACCATCTAGAGACAGAGAGAGGAGAGCTGCATGAACCTGCAATGGTAAATAAGGTGCAGGGATGCTTGCCTTCTTATGACAGGTCATTGAGTACAAGAATTTGAACATCCTGTTATAGCTGTGCAGGACATTGGTTGAGATCGCAACTGGAATATTGTGTGCAATTCTGCTCACCATTCTAAAGGAAGGATATGATTAAGCTACAGAAACAAGGAAGGGTCCTGACCTGAAAGGTCACGTTCTCTAGAGATGCTGCCTGACTCGCTGAGTTACTCCTGCACTTTATGTCCTTATATGATTAACTAGCGAGGGAGCAGGAATAATTCACAACCATGTTGTCAGGACTGTGGGCTTGAGTTATGAGGGGAATCCGTATAGGCTGGGCTACTTTTCCTGTAGCAAATTAGGCTAAGAGTAAAAAATATAAAGAGTTCTAAAATGATATCAGACTTAGATGAGATAGATTCCTGGAAGACTGCTGTGTGCTGATCTTCACAGAGACCTGGCTCAGCGCGCTGGTTCCCGATGGGGCTGTGGACCTGACCAACCGGTCACTGCATCGTGCTGATAGGACAAAGGACTCCGGTACGAGCAAGGGTGGCGGGCTCTGCATCTACATCAACAATGACTGGTGTACCAACTACACTGCAGTAGAGAGCTACTGTTCCCCTGACCTGGAATACCCACTGCTTAAATGTAGACCGTTTTACCTGCCTCGGGAGCTTACTGTGGTTTTCATCATGGCCATATACATCCCACCACAGGCTAATGCTAACCTAACACTAGCACAGCTGCACTCGGCCATCAGTAAGCAGCAGGATGCTCACCCCGACGGTGCCTTCATTGTTGCAGGGGACTTTAACCAGGTCGACCTACGTGCCACACTCCGCAAATTCCACCAGCATGTGCAGTGCCCTACCAGGGGCTCAAACACGTTGGATAAAGTGTACACCAACATCAAGGACGCATGCAGAGCTCTCCCCCTCCCATCCCTGGGACAATCCGATCACCTCTCACTGTTTCTACTGCCTGCATACAGACCCCTCATCCGCAAGACCAAACCTGCAATAAGGACGGTCAAAATATGGCCCAAGGATGCCACCCTACAACTCCAGGACTGCTTTGATCGCACCGACTGGGACCTGTTTGCACAACAGGCTACCAGTGGTACAGAGATAGACTTGGAGGAGTACACATCCACTGTGCTCTCCTACATCAACTGCTGTGTGGAGATTGTCACAGTGGACAAGCAAATAAAGATGTTCCCAAACCGGAAACCCTGGATGAACAAGGAGGTTCAGGATCTACTAAGGGCACGCAACAACGCCTTTAAATCCAGGGACACTTCTGCTTACAATGCGGCCAGGTCGAACCTGAACAGAGGCATAAAAAAGGCCAAAGTCATCCACGGGCAAAGGGTAGAAGACCACTTCAATACCGCGGACACCAGAAGCATGTGGCAGGGTGTCAGGGACATCACTGACTACAAGAGCAGCCCCGCCTGCCCCCACGGTGATATCACACTGGCCAACGAACTAAACACCTTCTTTGCCCGGTTCGAAACTGGCAACACCACCAGGTGTGGAATAACCCCGGCCATTGCGGAGGGACAGGCCTTAACACTGAGCACTCAGGAGGTACAGTGCGCTCTGCGTAGGATCAATCCACGCAAGGCTGCAGGCCCGGATGGAGTCCAGGGAAGAGTATTAAAGGACTGTGCTGGACAGCTGGCGGAGGTATTCACGAGAATCTTCAATCTATCTCTATCTCTGGCAACGGTCCCCAAGTGCCTGAAAACAGCCACCATAGTACCGGTGCCGAAAAAGTCTAAAGTCACCAACCTCAACGACTACCGCCCGGTTGCCCTGACTCCAATCCCTATGAAGTGCTTCGAAAGGCTGGTCCTCTCCCATATTAAATCCAGCATCCCTGCCTCACTGGACTCCCATCAATTTGCATACAGGGCAAATAGATCAACAGAGGATGCTATCTCTCTGGCTCTTCACACTGTCCTGACTCACCTGGACAGACAGGGCACGTATGTGAGGATGCTCTTCATTGACTATAGCTCTGCATTCAATACGGTCATCCCCACCAAGCTCACCACCAAACTCCACTAGGCCTCAGCTCACCGATATGCGCTTGGATCCTGAACTTTCTCACGGAGCGACCGCAGGCAGTGAGACTGGGCCCGTACCTGTCCTCCACCATCACCCTGAGCACCGGCACACCACAGGGTTGTGTACTAAGCCCCATGCTCTACTCCCTCTTCACTCACGACTGTGTCCCTGCATTCGACACCAACACCATCGTGAAGTTTGCAGACGACACAACAGTGATTGGGCTGATCACCAACGGTGATGAAACAAACTACAGAGCGGAGGTGCAGAACCTGGCGGACTGGTGCGCCAATAACAACTTGGCACTAAACACCTCCAAGACCAAGGAGCTGATTATTGACTTCAGGAGGTCCCATTCTGGAGAATACGCCCCAATCTCCATTTACGGGGAAAGTGTGGAGAGAGTGTCCAGCTTTAAGTTTCTGGGCACTCACTTTTCAGAAGACCTCACATGGTCCACGAACACCGCCGCGCTGGTCAAGAAGGCACAGCAACGACTGTTCTTCCTGAGGACATTAAAAAAGACTGGTCTGCCCCAACAGCTGCTGACAACGTTCTACCGCTGCACCACAAGAGCATACTAACGTATGGCATCTCTGTGTGGTATCTCAGCTGCACGGAGGCGGAGAGGAGAGCTCTTCAGCGCGTCGTCAACAGAGCGCAGCGGATCATCGGGACAGAGCTACCAGCCTTGGAGGGCATCTACCACACGCGGTGCCTCAGGAAGGCCCTCAGCATCCATAAGGACTCATCACACCCCTGCCACGGTCTGTTTCAACTACTTCCCTCCGGCAGACGTTACAAGGCCTTCTACGCCCGAACCTCCAGACTCAGGAACAGTTTTATCCCAAGAGCTATAGCGGCTCTGAACCGGCCCTAATGAGTGCCCCCCCACTCACCCCCTTTGGACAGTCTCCCTCAGATGGTCACGTCAATCAATTCAGCTTGCTTATTTATGTATTGTATTTATTTACCTTTCTTGTACATCAGTGGAGCTGCACACTAAATCTCGTTGCACTGACGTGCAATGACAATAAAAGATATTATTATTATTATTATTATTATTAGCTAGATTTTTCCCAAGGTATTGGTTGTCTGCATTGAGAGTGCCTAGATAAGGTGAGAGGAGAAAGATTTTAAAGGGACCTGAGCTACCAGAGGAAGTGGTGGAGGTGAATTAAACTAGATCTAAATACTTTATGACAGATACATAGATAGGAAAGGTCTAGAGGGATATTGGCCAAAGGCACAATTGGCACAGGAAGAACCCTTGGTCAGCGTGGACGATTCGAGCCACAGGGCCAGATTCCATGCTGTATAACTCCATGAGTCTACACTCTACCTTCACAGAGTGTTCTTAGTTAGCTTCAGGCTGATAGCAAATGTAACTTTACAAAATAGTTGTTTGCTCAATTACAAATTTAATGATGACAGAGCAGAGAGCTCGAAGCCTTTTGAAACATTGATCCAAATGTCTATCCTGTGCCAGTTGCAGTTCGGTAGCCTCAGCACACAAATCATTAGCATAGGCTCACCATGGCAACCTTGCTGCAAATGTCTAATTACCAACATCTGTGGAAAGATTGGAATTATATTGTATATATGATAGTATTCTAAACATTTGAAATACAGACTTTAGCTTGCACCCAAAAGCACAAAAAAAATCCGCATGATATGAAGAAGTGCCATCTGGTATTTTGCATTTAACATGCCGATTTATTGATGTTCTATGATTAGTATTAATCTAACTTGTATTGGCTGTCATGTTAAGAATATAAAAGACACCATAAACTATGCAAGGCAATGTATGATTAGCTAGAGACCTGATTAAGACCCAAAGTGTGTTTGAGTGTTTTAATTAGCTCATAGTCCTCAATCCAGAACTAAGCATGATGGACCATTCATTACAATCATTAGACAGCATTATGTAAAATTCTAGATACTTTGAATGAATACAGGGGCTTGTGGGCCCTTTGATAATTGGCATACTGTAGGTTCAGTCTCAAAGTCCATTTATAAATCTGATGAATTTAAAATGCATTAACAGTGTCTCCCTTGGAGAATCTGAAAGATTAAGAAGAACCGATCCTCTAAATATTAATGACACAATTGGATTAAATGCCTTTTTTATAGGCAACATGCATTGCTGAAGTCTCTAACAGCAATCATCATTTTGTCAATTTCCTTTTAAAGTTTTCTATAACTTTATGAAGAATTCCTCGACTATTCCTGTTCACAGAACTTGAATTGGGAGAGTTAGGCTTAGATTTTAGAAATACAGCGTGGGCATAGGCACTTCGGCCCAACGAGTCCGTGCCGAACGTCAATCACCCCTCACACTAACACTATTCTACCCACTAGGGACAACTTACCGAAGCCAATTAAATTACCATCTTGTATGTCTTTGGAGTGTGAGAGGAAACCGGAGCACCTGAAGCCAACCTACACGCTCACAGGGAGAACGTACAAACTCAATTCAGATTGCGCCCATAGTCAGGATCGAACCCGGGTCCCTGGCATTGTTAGGCAGCAATTCCACAGCTGCGCCACAGTGCCACCCTCTGTCACAGTTGTCATAATTACTTCAGAATTCCCATTGAAATCCCTCAATAAGACTGGTGTACAACCTAAAATACTGTAGGTTTCGTGGCCACGAATGTTGCTTAAACTTAGCAAGAAGTTCATTACTTTCTTAGCGTGCTTCGAAAAGGGAGAACAAGGGATTTGAACCATGTTGGAGGACATACCTGATTCCAGATTGAGTTTGCTCTTTCAAAATTGATCCATCATTAAATTGCTGCCAACATCGTGTTGAATAACCACATTTTAAACTTACACTACACCAGCAAAACATTATTTTAAACTTCATTTGGCCATGTTATTCAGATTAGTTTCCTCCTCTTTACTGTCAAACACAGAATGTTATTAGCACCTCATATGCTATCCTGGGGAGCACAGATCCCAGTTGTCTGGTAGGCTGTGTGGCTGCTTCTGCTCATAAAGTCAGTACCACAGCAGGAAGCCTTGAAACAGTTTCTAACACTCATGTGTTTTCTGGAATGCAGTTATTGTTGTTATCCAGGCAATTACATTTGCTAATTGCCCAGTGAAAAGCTGTACAAACAGCAGTTGAGATTAATTAATGTGTTTTTTTATTTGACTGTGTTGGCTGAGAGTACAATGTTGCCTAAGGCTCTCCAAATAGTGCCAGAATATCATTCTAATCTGTCTGAACAATTAATGATGATTTGATTTAACCCCCAAAAATCAGCACCTCCAATAATGCAATGATATTGCACATCACTCTCTATTATTCTTAAATCCTCAATCTCAATTTGAATCTAGCGTTCTCGTACATTGTGGGTAATAGTACGTGTGGGTACCAAATATTAGACAGGTGCTAGACTAAGCGGGACCCGTTGGGTCCCAGTCACACTGGAGGCCTGGTCCCCCAACACAATCCATTCCCCAAAGCAATATTCCACCACTCACCCGTTGTGGGGGGTGGGGGGGGGGGGGTTGTGGGGGGAGGGGTTGTGGGGGGAGGAGTTTTGGGGGGGTTGGTTGGGGGAGGGGTTGTGGGGGGGATTGTGGAGGGGAGGAGTTGTGGGGGGTTGGTTGGGGGAGGGGTTGTGGGAGGGGAGGGGTTGTGTCGGGGGCTCTCGTGCTGGGCAGCTCTTGGGCTGGGCGGCTCTCGGGCTGGGCGGCTCTCGGGCTGGGTGGCTGGGCGGCTCTTGGGCTGGGGAGCTGGGCTCTCTCGCTCATGGCTTCTGGACTCTCTCACTCACGGACTCTGGACTCAGCCCCGCCTCCGGGGCTTTATTTTCCTCGTCCCGGTGATTGACAGCGAGTGCCGGAAGGGGCGTTACCTTCATGGTGACCGACAGGTGAGAAGACCAATCTGCTGATCTCACGATTTTTAAACCTTCATAACGTTTGTAATATTCCACCGATCGGAACAAAACTTGGTGCGCTTGGAGCAGAGAAGAACAGTAAGGTGGCAAAAAAACCTAGTGATATAGGGTACTGTTTTTGCGCAAATGGAAAAAAAATGCAAACCGGAAGAGGACAAGATGACAGTTTTAGTAATAGTATAGATATATCGTCTCGGACTCGGAGGGCTGAGGAGACCTGTTTCCATGCTGCATCTCTAACCTAAGTCATGTTGGATCAACCTATCGCAACAATTGCAGAACACGATGTGCTTGAGAAGATTATGGTATCAGCACACACAACTAGCAACTTTAATCTTCGCTGTCTCACTGCAGTGATAGGCCTTCCCGAGATGCCACAGCCACAGTGCCTGCCCAGAAGACCCAATGGCTCAGTGGGCCACAGATCCGGCAACCCAACCCGAGGACCTGGAGTACGGCGGTACCAGGAGGGAGCCGCTGGAGACATCGGACGCGAGGAGCAAAGGTGAACTAGAGTAATGCCTCCAAGGTCAGCTGCAGGAGGTGCCCCCGGGACAAATAGATGGCCGGGCGAGGAGAGGGATGTCGGTTCATGGCAGATCTGGTCAAAGGCGATGGAGGAAGGCCCTGCAGGAGCCTACTGCTTACCTAGATGGGGAACTGCTCCATTAGTGCTCCAGTAGGACTTCGGAAATGGTGCCAAAACATGGCAGCACCTGCATGTGTAAATATGCAAATAAAGCACCAATGAACCATTGAAACATTGGAACCTTTGTCATTGTCTGCAGGTTTAGGGTGTGTGTATGTTTGTATGTATGTAATGTTTTGTGCATATGTGTATTCCTGCACAATGGGCAGGATTGGGCCAGACTCTGATCCCTCAAAAATCAAAACCATCAATTATTGTTTAGTTTTAAATATCATTAAATTTCAAATTCTAGAGACCATTCACTGCAATGACCAAGTGCACAATGGATGAGAATTTCCATTAGATTCTCTGGGTTTTGCACAGGACCTTCAGTGAATATTGTCTGAATTCCCAGAGCAATGCTGCAGACAACTACGTTTTAAATATCAATGCTACATTCTACTGATCATAAGGTTTCTACCAAGTAAGGTTTAAGATGAATCATGGAAAAACATTAGAAGTAAAATAAGAACTTCAAGTAGAAACAGACTTCTATTATTTTGCACACTTGATCGATGTGATTTGCGAGGTTCTGGACTGAACAAAATATACATTAAAAATTGCCATATGCTTTTGAGTTTAGAAAATGTTAGTAAAAATAACACTTTACCATAAGGACTGGGTAATCAGCTTTGTACCTTCTCTAAATCTTGCCCAAAATTGTTTCAAACATTGATTTGCAACAGACTTATAAAACTCAGTATTCAGAATACTCTTTAAGAAGTATGATGTCTTGTTTAATTTTCTTTTCAGAAATAGAATCAATCAGCACCCTCAAAAGGGAATTGGATTGGCACTTAATAGAAATATGTTCCGGGCTTTGAGCAAAGAGCAAAAGTCATGTCAAGTCAAATTAATTGTCACAAAGTCAAGTATCAAGTATCCTTTATTGTCATTCAGACTTTTCAGTCTGAACGAAATTTCGTGCCTTGCAGTCATAACATAGAATAAAATAACAAAACACACAATAAACACAGATTTAACACCCACCACAGTGAGCCCACCAGGCACCTCCTCACTGTGATTGAAGGCAAAAGTCTTAAAGTCCTTGTCTCTTCCCTCCTTGTTCTCCCTCTGCGCTGAGGCGATCCAGGCCTCCGATGTTGTGACCCCGCCGGGTAATGGTAAGCAAGTCCCGCGGCTGAATCCGAGCTCCGCGAACGGGCCGGTTCAAACTCCGCGGCCCAGTGCGGTCAAAGCTGCCGAAGCTGCCGCCCTACAGTCCAGCGGACGAAGCTGTTGTTGCGGGAGCTCCGGAAAAACAGGTCACCAACTTGTGACCTGTGAGCTCCCGACTATGTTGTCCACTGGGCCCGCGGCTGAGCCTCCGAGGCTCCGAAGTCGGGTCACCACCGCCCAACGCCGCCACAGCCCCGAAGTCGGGTCGCCGCCGCCGCAACGCCGCCATGGCCCCGAAGTCGGCCAGCCTCGCGTTGGTAAGTCCTGGCTGGCTCTGCCTCCGGAGCCCCGAGGTTGGTCCCAATTGGAGGACTCCAGCTCCGCCATTAAGCCTCAGCACAGACGGAGACGGGGGATACGACAAGAAAAGGTTGCATCCCCCCCGAAGGAAAAGACCAAAAACATGTTTATCCCACCCCCCCCCCCTCCCCCCCAGATACATACACAACCTATATAAACTAAAATTAACTAAAACAGGACAAAAGAAAACAAAAAAAAACCAGACGGACCGCAGGCAAGCCGCAGCTGCTAGGGCAGCACGGGCACTTGTGCATATGTGCAAAGGTATAGGTATAATGAAAATCTTGCTTGCAGCTTCATCAGGGGGATTTTAGCTAACAAAGATCTTGAAGAAATACAAAAGATAGCTAAAGTTCTCAAAGGTAGTTGTAATGCACAAGATATCGACATGAATATAGAGTTTGTAGCTTGTTTCAGGTATGCACCAGTGACCTCAGCTGGGGTAGAAAGACGTTTTTCACAACTGAAGCATATTCTGTCTGACAGACGGCATAGTTTAACACCAAATAATTTGAAAAATATGCTAGTAATTATGTGCAACCAGGCAACTTTGGTCATTTAATGCAGCATATATATATATTCATTTTTAACCATATTTTGGTGGCAGAAATAAATGCCTTTTATGCCTTTTTTTGTCAATAAATGCCTTTTTCGTGCCTTTTTTGTAATTTTATTATACCTTTTTGCCAGCCTATTTCAGAGATTTTTAGTGCCTAAACATCCTGGCTCTAGTCATTAGTGTTTGGGACTTTGAAATAGAAATATCTACTTACTTCACTACGAAGTTTGTATTTCCTATTTGATACTTCTGAATAAACTAAAACAAAATGTGCAGTCAGTTTTCAAATCGTAATTGGGAGCAAGAACATGGATACTCAAGAAATGGAGAGATATGGATCATATGCAGGCAGAGGAGATGAATTTAACTTGGCATCATGTTCAGCACGGACATTATGGGCCAAAGGGCCTGTTCCTGTGCTATATTGTTTTACTATGTGTTCAATATTAAATTTGGGCTTCTTGTACATCCCGTACTTCTTTGTCCCACCACGGGTGAATCTTCCTTAATCTCCCTTAGCACAAGGATAGAAATTCACACTTTAAACTTCTCAGACTGTTCTTAAGATGCTCCTTAAAATCTTGTCATGACCCCTAATCATTCTCTGCCTCAGTGTTGGTGTTGTTTTCCTTTACCCCTATAGATTCCTTGTTTTTTTTTACTGCATTAAAGATATTGCACAAATGAAATGTAGCTCAGTCGTTAATCATTTTTCTTCAGCCAAAAAAATCAAGGGAAATTTTCGTAATTATATCTTTGCAAGTTGCAAAATTATTGCATGAATAAATATTCTGTAAATGAGTTTGTCAGAATTTCTATTGAATTAATCCAAAATCATACACAAAGGCTTTCCAATAATGCTTCATGCAGGAAGTTACATTTCTTTGCAGTCTGCATATAAATGAGCTATAATTCACAGTGGAGCAATTCAATTTGCATTAGGAATAGGAGAGTTGAATGTCAAAGGACTGTGTAAAGGTAAAGATTGCAAACTAGAGCTCTCAAGGCTAATGATTTAACAAACAAAAATTGATCACGAATGCTCAACACATAAAATGTTCATGTTCGTTAATAGAAATCAACCCTATTAGAGGCTGCTGCAACATTTCATTGCATTTTTATACAAGACTTGAGGCATACATTCAGACCTCATGCCACCAATTATTCAGTATCTTGTGCTGTTACTTGTATTTAAGCTGACTGAATGTTTTTTAGTCAAGAGGGCTGTAGGGATAAGCTAAGTATCTTCAAGCTGGTGAGCCTTACAGTTGTGGAAGGGAAATTTGGAGAAAAACCCAAGGGATAGGGCTTAAATAAAATTTGGAAAGGCAGCGACTGATCATAGTGAGCATGACCTTATGTGTTTAGTTTTGTTTAGTTTAGAGATACAGCGTGGAAACAGGCCCTTTTGGCCCACCGGGTCCACGCAGACCAGCGATCCCCGCACATTAACACTATCCTGTATCCACTAGGTGCAATTCTTACATTTACCAAGCCAATT
Source organism: Amblyraja radiata (assembly GCF_010909765.2). Lineage (NCBI taxonomy): Eukaryota > Metazoa > Chordata > Chondrichthyes > Rajiformes > Rajidae > Amblyraja > Amblyraja radiata. The sequence goes on along the minus strand of NC_045974.1, from coordinate 28,998,460 downwards.
AACCTACATACCTGTACGTCTTTGGAGTATGGGAGGAAACCGAAGATCTCAGAGAAAACCCATGCATGTCACGGGGAGAACGTACAAACTCTGTATAGACAGCACCGGGACCCGTGTAGTCAGGATCAAACACGGGTCTCCGGCGCTGCATTCGCTGTAACGCAGCAACTCTATTGCTACGCCACTGCAGCGGTAGTGACATTTTATCTCACTAATTTGCTTCAGATTTTTGAGGAGATAATTAAAACGATGGATGAAGGCAAGCCAGTTGATGGTGCCTTTGGGACTTTAGTAAAGCATTTCACAAGATTCTGCATGATTGCCTGGTCAAGAAGATTACGGCACTCTGGGATCCAAATTGAGCTGGCTAATTGGTTCCAAAATTGGCTTGGTATTAGGAGACAGGGTGGAAGGATACTTTTCCGATTTGAATATTCATAATGAATGTGAATATCAGAGATATGAATACTAAGTTTTCAGATTGGCAATTTGTGTTGATTGCATGGAAGCTTGTGTTGCTGCGGATAGCAAAAATGGTTGTCTAAGTTTACATCAGGATATAGATCGGATGGAATTTAAGTAGAGCATAGGCAGATGCAATGAATCTGAACACAAGAAAATGATACACTTGGGGAAGACATACACAGGAAATGGTAGGACACCAAGGACAAAAGGACCTTGGGGTTCAAGAACATTTTTCCTTAAATGGCAATGGTTAGATAGGTTGATGAAGAAGGAATATGGCACACCTGTCTTCACAGGTCAAGGCAATGAATATAAATGTCTGAATGTCATGTTACAATTTTACAAAACAAAGGTTAGACCGTCTTTGTAGTATTATATGCAGTTTCATTGCTTGCAACTCAGTGACTCTCTGACCGGAATCTGAAAGAACACAGGAAAATAATTTACAGGGCCGCAGGTGAAGATCAGGGTCATTAAACTGATTTTGTTTCTCTATTAAGAGACAAGAATGGAATTATTGGACTCAATAGCCTGTTTCTTCACAGTTTCAATTTTATAATTATGACTTTAGCTGTCCATATCTTGTCAGTGAGTTTCATTTGCAGGCATTCCTATTTGGAATAACATAGACTTCCATAGAAATTTCAAAGCAGGAACAAATTATACAATTCGACCAATTAGGGTTGAGCTTAGCCTTCTTGTGGTCAGGATACCAAAAGCCATGCGTCTAACCATTTGCCCATCTTACTTATTTGAAAATATTGGCATAATCTTATGAGAGGAATAGATCGGGTAAACGCACAGAGCCGTTTGCCAAATGTTGGGGAATCAAGAACCAGAGGACATAGGTTTAAGGTGAGGGGGGAATGCTGGAGAAACTCAGCGGGTGAAGCAGCATCTATGAGCGGAATAGGTGACGTTTCAGGTCGAGACCCTTCTTCAGACTAATCATATTGCTTACTTTAAACAGAGTTAACATTTGATGAAAGGTTGCTGATCTGAAATGTTGACTCCATTTCTTTCTCCACAAATGCTGCTTGATCCCTAGGGTATCTCCAGCATTTGCTGATTTCACCTTGCATCATCCCTAATACCTGCAGTATTTTGCATGATATAATCCCATCCATCACATCATAAGAGAAGGAATGGGTGACATTCGGGAGCTCCAAATGTGGGAACTGCGGACTTTAATATCGTGGAGCTGGTTAGAGACCGACTTCAGGAGCTCCAATCCGCAGGAGCTTCCACCGCCCCCAACGTGGGAGCTTCGACCGCCCCGATTGTGGATGGTTCAACTGCCCCGACCGCAGGAGAATAAAGAGGAAGAATATTAGACTTTATTGCCTTCGATTACATTGAGGAATGTGAGGAATCCGCTGTGGTGGATGTTTTTGTTAACTTTTATGTAGCTGTGTGTCTTGTTGCTTTTTTTAGTATGGTAATTCGAATTTCACTGAAACTTAATTGGTACATGTGACAAGAAACTGACCTTGAAACCTTGAATCTTTGACCCGAAACATCACCCAGTCCTTCTCTCCAGAGATGCTGCCTGTCCTGCTGAGTTACTCCAACATTTTGTGTCTATGTTGTGTTTTCCTTCTGACACATCATGTCATAATCTATTCCCGCCAAATGAAAAACAGCTCAAACACCTTTCTATTGTCATTATCTAGTGCAGCTGCTGTTTAGATTGCCTGAGCACCCTTGTACAGTGTGGAACCAAAATCTGGTACAAAATACTCGTGAACTGTTTATATAGACTCTCATTTAATTTCTATATTCAATACCTTCTGTTCTATACCTTCTGAGATAACTGTCAGCTTTTTATTCATATTCAGCTACATCTTTGCATCTCTAAGCCTTTTCAAATCACATCACAATAAATGGGCCTATTGTACGCAAGAGCGCCATGCCTCATTCATTAGCAGTGGCATTTATCATCTTCAGCTGTCCATCTCCTCACTTCCTTGGGATCTTGCTGCCGTTCCTGCCTCTTGAGCAGGACGACTGGGGAGCATTTCAAAGCTAAAAAAACTGCACACGTTGGAAAACTGAGATAAAAACAGAAATCGCTGGAAATACTCAATGAGACAGACACCATTTGTGGAAAGAGAAACAAAGTTAATGTTTCAGATATGAGATCCTTTGTCAGCAGTTTTGGATCTGAAACTTTAACTCTCTTTCTCCTTCCGCAGATGTTGCCTGACCCGCTTCCAGTATTTTCTGTTTTAACCTCACACAATGATACCCAAGTCCTATTTCCTATTAATCCCATGTTCCCTCATTGTCAGTGATTTTCTGAGAGACTTTGGCCTGGAAATATTTTTTGTTGCTCGTCCCTCTAAATATGCTGCACAATATCTGTAAAATATTTGGTTTTCCCAAGATGTTAAATTCCTTTTAAGTCAATAGACTGACTTGTAATAACCCAGATTAGATCTCACCTTTTTTTAAAGTAGTTATCACATTATCCATTATCTTTTTTTCTGCACTTATAAAATGGGATCTGAAATGTAATGTCTTAAGTCTCCAGTTGATCTTCACCTCATTTTCTTCAACATCCTTGAACGCTTCCCATTAAATCTTAATAATTCCCCCCCCCCCGTTTTGCTGAACTAAACTGGAAAATATATATTTTTTGACTTCCTACTGCCCTTCCAGTGAGGCTCCTCATTGTATTACCAACTGTAGGTATCAAATAAATTCAAAGCGTATTCCTCCTCGGAGCCATTATAAGTTGAATAGGCCTTGATTATTTGAAGGCCTTTGTAATTTTGGTGATTATCATTTATGGTACTGAACTTTTTTAATTGCACTTTGATGAAATGCTTGTTGGTTTCATGATTGTATGGAGATTTTAGCTCATAGACCCATTGTGTTGTGCATTAATGCTGTGTGAGTGATATTCAAAATTCATATCATCTTTTTAGGGTAAACACGAACTATCACTTAAATCAAAATCAAACAAAAGGAGAAGTTTATTATTTGTTTCCATATAAAATGCTGCTACTTTGACATCAACTCTGCAGATGACTAGTTTCTTCAACAACCACATCCCATCCTGCATCCAGGTCGTTAAACAGCTTGGACTTCTGCGTCGACCCCGTTTCATCCACAGAGGCTCTCGGCGCAGGCTTGTTTGCTTCAACCACGGACATTCTATTCCATCCATCTGCTCACTACCACGCTCTGCCCCCCCCTCACCCGCGTCACCCCCCATCCCAGCTGACCGCACGCACTGTCAACCGGGACAACCTCAGATCTCTCCAGCCTGCCCCCATCCCTCCACCCTCTCATAATGCCAACTTTGCCCTCCTCAACGCCAGGTCGCTCAACAACAAAGCCCTTGCCCTCCATGAACTAATCCTTGACAACACTCTGGACTTCCTTCTGCTCACTGAGACCTGGCAACAACCCAATGTCTTCTTCTCCCTCAATCAAGCATCCCCACCTGGATTTAATTACATTTCCAAACCCCGCCCCTCCCGCCATGGAGGTGGCCTCGCTGTTATTTTCAACCAGAATTTTCGTATCACTGAACTCACCCTCCCCCCCAGTAGCATCATTTGAATTCCTCGCCTTCAAAACCCTTTCCTCCATGACAGTCATCCTCATTTACCGGCCACCTAAACCAAACCCCTCCTTCCTATCTGACTTCACTGAACTCCTCACACTTGCCTCATCCCTCTCCCCACGTCTGCTGCTACTTGGTGACTTAAATATTCACATGGACTCCCCCACCTGCAAGCTCGCATCTGAATTCGCCTTTTTACTTGACAACTTCTCTCTCACTCAGCACGTCACCTTTCCCACCCATGACAAAGGTCACATCCTTGACCTGGTCTGCTCCACAAATCAACCGGTACTCGACCTCCATCCTTGCCTCTTCCCCCTCTCTGATCATAAGCTTACACGGTTCACCATCCCTTCTCCGACACCTCGCCCCCGCTTCCTCCGAGAAATCAACTTCCGTAATCTAAAATCCATTGATCCCCACCATCTCTCTGACCTGCTCTCCACCACTCTCCCCCTGGACTCAGCCCCCATCTCTCCTGATGATCTCACAAACCATCTCAACTCCACCTTGTCTACCTCCTTTAACACTATAGCCCCCCTCAAAACAAGAACCCTAACTTTCAACACATCTTCACCCTGGTACACACCTGCACTTCGTAAACTGAAACAGACTGGTCGCCGACTTGAACGACTCACAAATAAATCATCTCTCACAGTCCACCTTGAAGCTTACAAACTCCACCTCACTGACTACAAAGATGCTCTCATTGCTGCAAAATCTGCCTACCTCTCCTCCATATTCACCGATCCCTGCCTAAACCACAGATCCCTCTTCTCCACAGTGGGCAACCTCCTCAAGCCTCAAGCCAACACTCTCCCTACCTCTACTCCGGGTCTCTGCAACTCATTCCTCCACTTTTTCGCTGATAAAATCGGCACCATCTATCAATCTTTATCCCCTGTACCCGACTCCCCAGCATCTACTCCAACACCTACCAAGGCCCCTCCTTTCAACACCTCCACTGACCTCCTTACCCCTCCTCCACACTGCTTCCTCTCCCAGTTTGACCTGGTCACCCCTATTGAAATCTCCAAACTCATCAGCTCTTCCAAACCCACTACCTGCTCCCTCGACCCTCTCCCCACTCCCCTGTTGAAGTCCTGCCTCCCCGTTCTCTGCCCCTACCTCACTAATCTCTTCAACTCCTCATTGTCCCAAGGAATTGTCCCCTCCGCTTTCAAAACTGCTGCTGTTACACCAATCTTAAAGAAACCTGGTCTTGATCCCTCCTCTCTCATTAACTACCGCCCAATCTCAAACCTCCCCTTTCTTTCAAAAACCCTGGAGCGTATCGTTGCGTCGCAACTTCATTCCCACCTCCTTGCGTATAACCTACTTGAACCCCTCCAATCTGGCTTTCGCCCCCTCCATAGCACAGAAACTGCTCTCCTCAAAGTCCTCAACGACCTCCTCACCTCTGCTGACACTGGTTCCCTCAACATCCTCATCCTCCTCGACCTGAGCGCAGCCTTCGATACAGTGAACCATAACATCCTGCTCACCAGACTCAAAGACCTCGGCATTGAAGGCTCTGCACTCAGCTGGCTCCATTCCTACCTTTCCACCAGATCCCACTTCATCTCTCTCCACAACCACACCTCTGCTACAGCCACAGTCACTCAAGGCGTTCCCCAAGGCTCCGTACTCGGCCCCCTCCTCTTCATCATCTACATCCTCCCCCTTGGTCAGATACTCCGCCACTTCAACCTGGACTTCCACTGTTATGCTGATGACACCCAGATCTACCTCAGCACCAAATCCCTCCCCCTCCCCCCCCCCCTCCCCCCTCCCCCCCCCCTCCCCCCTCCCCCCCCCCCCATATCAACTCCTGTTTGTCAGCTATAAAAACCTGGATGCAACATAATTTCCTCAAACTCAACAGCGATAAGACAGAATTCCTCCTCATAGGCTCCAAAGCCACGCTCAGCAAAATCAATAACCCCACTCTCACCATCGACGGCACCACTGTCTCCCCATCTCCCCAGGCCCGCAACCTTGGCGTGATCTTTGATTCCACCCTCTCCCTTGAGCCTCACATCCGCCATGTCATTAAAACCTCCTTCTTTCATCTCTGCAACATCGCCAAACTCAGACCCTCTCTCACACCTCCCGCTGCTGAAAGACTCATCCATGCCTTCATCTCCTCCCGACTGGAGGACTGCAACTCACTTCTCCTTGGCATCAGCTCCACCTACATCAACCGACTCCAACTGGTCCAGAACGCAGCCGCCCGACTCATCACCCACACCAAATCCTGGCATCACATCACTCCAGTCCTCAAACAACTTCACTGGCTTCCCATCTCCCACCGGATCAACTACAAAATCCTGATCCTCACCTACAAAGCCCTCCACCATCTGGCCCCCCCATATCTCACTGACCTCCTCTCCCCCTACCAACCCTCACGGTCCTTCAGATCCACATCAGCCGGTCTCCTCTCCATCCACAAGTCCAACCTCCGCAGTTTTGGGGCCAGAGCCTTCTCCAGGGCAGCTCCCAGGCTCTGGAACTCCCTCCCCCAACTGATCCGCAATTCCGTGTCCCTCACCATCTTCCAGTCCCGCCTCAAGACCCATCTCTTCACCTCTGCCTATCCTTAGCCCCACGTCCCCCTCCCTTTTCATCTGTGCATTAATTGCCTCATATTGTGTTTTGTATTAAATTCTGTCTTTACTTTGTGCACTAGTCATGTCTCTACTATTTACTTAATTCCCCTTACATGTTTTTCCTCTACCTGCTAAATTTTTGTAAGGTGTCCTTGAGACTCTTGAAAGGCGCCCATAAATAAAATGTATTATTATTATTATTATTTATTGATAATAGTAACAGTTTTGTGAATTACTAATATGCCATATAATTACTCAAAAAAGTTTCAGTGGCTAATTAGTGTAAGATTAAATTGTTCGGACCAAATGCACATATGCAACCCACAGACAGATAAACTGTGAAAACATTGCAAATAAAATGTTTCCAATAAGTCACCTTAGGACATTAAACTTTCTATGTAGGGAGATTAAAATGAATAACAGGTAAACATAGTCTTCATAAATCCAGCTGTGTAGTTAGTTAGCAGTTGTTACTGAATACACTGAACACCTATGGTCTATGCTGCACATGGTATTATTAATGGGTAAACTAGATAAATATGTAGCCATGTTTGGAGTTTGCAATCTACTTCAAAATGTGATTTTATCTAGAGATGTGCAAAAGCTGAGCATACATTATATATTATCCAAGGGATCACTGATGCAACCTGCTGTTGACATCAATATATATGAAAGTTGTTGTTAAGATGGAAAGGATGCAGAGAAGATTTACGAGGATGTTGCCAGGAAGCTTAGGCCTGACCTACAGGGAAAGATTGAGCAGGCTTAGACTTCATTCCTTGGAATGCATGAGGATGAGGAGTGAACTTATAGAGGTGTATAAGATCATAGGTGGAATAGATAGGATAAATGCAGAATTTTTTACCCAGTGAAGGAGAATCAAGAACCGGAGGACATGGGTTTAAGGTGAGGGGAGAAAGATTTACTGCATGCGACATACATCTCTAATCTGCCAGCACTTCCTCCTTAACAATACTACCCAAAAGGAAAAGGTGGCACAGAACTGGGGTTTATCGATGGGGAAGGAGGGGGCCCAGGCATGCATCCAGCCACAGTGTTGTTGGTGCCCAATATCATGCCGCTGACTAATGGTGAGACCATGGTCAACAACAGACTGAAATTATAGGTCACACTTTACTCATCCCTGCTCCTTCTCACATCTTACTCATCCCATCTTCCTGCGATCTCTTGATTTACATGCTCTTGATGACACCAACAATCAACACTTACTTTTCCTTCCACCTAAACTGCAATCTTGCCTTCATTCCTTCTTCTTTCAGATATCCATGAACTTTCCAACATTTTCCGTTTTTATTTGGTCACCATGTTATAGCAAAGATGGTGTCAAATTGTAAAAGGTGTAGAGAAGATTTACCAGGATGTTGCCAGGACTCTAGGGCCTGAGATACAGAGAGAGATTGAGCCGGCTAGGACTTTATTCGTTGGAGGGCAGGAGGATGAGAACATCTTATAGAGGTGTACAAAATCATGAGAGGAATACTGTAGATCTGGTAAACGCACAGAGCCTTTTGCCAAGTGTTGGGGAATCGAGAACCAGAGGACATAGGTTTTTGAGGGAGAAAGATTTAATAGGAAGCTGAGGAGCAAATGTTTTTACACCAAGGATGGTGGGTGTATTGAACAAGCTGCCAGAGGATGTAGTTAAGGCAGGTACCTTCACCTCATTCCAAATCATCTACATACACTGTATGTAGATACAATGCACACTGCAAATAACATAGATCATTTCCAGCACCATCTATTACATCTCCAAGTATATTTCTCATCCACGTGCTAAACAGGCTCATGTTTACTTATTGTCTGATATCAGCACCGCCAGAATCATGTCAACAGGTAATAGGTGAAGTAACTCAGCGGAACAGGCAGCAGACTGAAGGGTCTCGACCCAAAACATCACCCATTCCTTCTCTCCAGAGATGCAGCCTGTCCCACTGAGTTACTCCAGCATTTTGATTCTATCTTCGGTTTAAACTAGCATCTGCAGTTCCTTCCTACGCACATCGTGTGAACGGGTGCTTGATGGCTACTTATATCTACATGGTTAATAAAAATATGCCTATAATGATTAAATATGATGGCAATGCTAAATTTTGTATTACCCAACATCCTTCCAAAGGAAAATGATACATTGACACTTGTATTGATGCCCTTGTATTTTAATATAAATGTTACAATGTAGAATACAATTATTATCCTGTATTAGACTCTGCTTTATTTGTTTTAACATATCAAACCACTGTCCATGGTGGCCGTGTTACATTTGGCAAATTCAAATTGAAAAATATTGGCCAAGTGTAAAAACATGCATATTTTAAAGTCAACGTCTTTCCTAAAATAAAAATGAACAAAGGTAATTAACTTTGAAGATCTAGAAATGAATCACTGCTTGATAGCATCTGAATGCAATAAATTACATTGACAGCATTATTGCAGGCATGCAATATTTCAGGCACTGGTGCTAAAGTTGCAGGAAATGTCTCCAAAAAAGTGCGAGTCCCTTATTTGAGAGGGGAATGGATCACTTGAAATACAGTATCAGTACAGTGATGACTATTGGTGCCCACTGGGAATTTAATGCTCAGATGTATTTATCATGCAGAATAGAGTGGGAGTGTGGAGATGTTTTTAATATTTCTACTTTCACATCTGGAACTCTGTTCTCGCCAGACTGACTACTCTGAGACATTGACGTTAATGCAGTGTATTTGCACGTTGGAGACTGGTCCAAATGTGTTGATTTTCGGTCAGGGTCATTTGCAATACCATTGTTTGAATCAGTGGTTGAGAGACGTTTCTCTTGTAATGTATGTTCCAGGGAATATCCTTGTGTGAGCAATTCTCTCTCTTTAGTATTTCGCCATTTCATTCTTCGATTCTGGAACCAGATTTTTACCTTTTGAGTTGAAAAGATCAATAACAAATAATGAAATTAAGAAATGTTCAGTTCTCTAATTTAATTCCATACACTTAATATCAAAATAATTAAAATTACTGCATTGTAAATAAATATTTGTAATCTATTTGGAAATCCTAGAGTAAAAGTACCTTGTAAGGATAAACAAAGTGCAAAACAGTTAAATAATACAATTTCTTAACATTAGCAATTAACTATTACAACAACTTTACAACAGTTATATAAAACTCTGCAAGATTGTCACTAACTCCCTCTCCTAATTGGAGAGATAGTCAACTCTTATAATTCCAATATTCCTTCTTTCTTTTGACTAAGAAAATTTGCTTTAGCATAACAGATACTTCCATTATGCAAGTCCTGTGCAATAAAACTAATCAGAACTATTGTAGATAGGAATACATCATCCATTATGTAGTAGCATGAGCAAATCTTGTTTGTTAGATCTTTGAACAAATTCTTTTTTCATCTCTAACCCAAGGAGTAGCAATCTTAGACGTTTTAGCAAATAGACCATCACTGTACTAAGAAGAGCTCCAGTTTAAGTAGAAATCCAGCCATGAAGGGACCCATCATTCTCTGTAATAACAGCACTCAATCTGTCTCTTGGAATTAAGCAGCAATTCTTGTAAGATTAAAAGCAGCAAGAATGGAGCCTACTTTGGTAGCACTGTAGGTTTAGTGGACTGGGCACTTTGGTACATAATGTGTAAAGTACGTATTGAAATTGTTACCCTTTAATTGGATTTGAACCTTTGCATAAATAGTGTCCAGGTGAATTAGCTTTTATTTCTTAGAGCCCAACAGGACCAAATCATATGTGTTGGGTTGAGACGAGGTTGGGTAAATTTTTTGCTAAAACATTTAGGGTCTGGCTGACACAGTACTTTATCCAGAATTGGTTGACTTGGTGTCAGTGGGTGGACACTAAGCCAGGGAGCGGACCAAGTACTAGAAGATTATTTTCAGGAATGCTGGAATAAATGATGGAGTAACTCAGCGGAATAGGCAACAGACTGCACAGTGGTATGTGTAGGATGGAACTGCAGATGCTGGTTTAGACCGAAGATAGACACAAAAAGCTGAAGTAACGTCACCCATTCCTTCTCTCCAGAGATGCTGCCTTTCAAGCTGAGTTACTCTGGCTTTTTGTGTCTACCTTCTGTGCAGTGGTATGATGTAATGACACAGTGGTATGATGTAATGACACAGTGGTATGATGTAATGACACAGTGGTATGATGTAATGACACAGTGGTATGATGTAATGACACAGTGGTATGATGTAATGACACAGTGGTATGATGTAATGACACAGTGGTATGATGTAATGACACAGTGGTATGATGTAATGACACAGTGGTATGATGTAATTACACAGTGGTATGATGTTATGACAGTGGTATGATGTAATGACACAGTGGTATGATGTAATGATACAGTATGACATGTGTGGGCAGGAATTGTCACCGAGCTTGGAAAAATAATTTTCTGCATCTTTTACAAGTTTGACTCAGTATCAGTGACAGGATGTGATCCCTTGTGAGAGTGTGTGGTTGGCAACCTTTACCCAGGCTTGCAGTATATTACTCAGGCTTCCATTTCAAGTGCCAGGGTCAGGCAGTGGCATCCTTCCGTGGAGGTTGAATGAGGAATAAGGGGCTTGAGCACCTTTCTCAGGAGTGGACGTCAAATCTAATTCAAGTGTTTCCAGATCAGGTCAAATCAGCTCGGCTCATGCATGAAATACATTACAAACATTTTGGCTTAGATTGGGTTTAGAATGACAGCAATCTGATCAAGTTGTTAGGTTTTAATTCTTGACTCCGTAGATTTACCTGGCTTGCAATACTAACATGGCAGGAGAATTAGAGGGCCAAGATACAGTGGATGTGCAGAGGATGTTTCCAGTAATGGAAGATTCAAGGACCAAAGAGCACAGCCTCAGAATAAAAGGACGTACCTTTAGAATGGAGATGAGGAGGAATTCCTTCAGACAGAGGGTGATGAATCTGTGGAATTCATTGCTACAGATGGTGGTGGAGGCCAAGTCAGTTGATAATTTTAAAGTTGAGATTGAGAGATTCTTGATTAGTAAGGGTGTCAAAGGTTACAGGGAGAAGGCAGAAGAATTGGGTTGAAGGGGAAAATTGATCAACCGTGATTGAATGGTGGAGCAGACTCATTGGGCCGAATGGCCTAATTCTGTTCCTATGTCTTATGATCTTGTAGACACGAAATGCTGGAGTAACTCAGCGGGTCAGGCAGCATCACTGGAGAAAAGGAATAGGTGACGTTTCGGGTCAAGACCCTTCTTCAGACTGAGAGTCAGGGGAGAGGGGAAAATAGAGGCATGAAAAAGTACAGAACAATCAGAGCTGGCACCAATATAGAACAAATCAAAGCCTGCACTGATTGTGTTGAGAACTGGCTTGGACTGAAAGGCTTCCTTCCATGTCATAAGAAGTGGAACTGACTCTAGTGCTGATGAAAAGTGAGCAAGTATGGGCTGAAAGGCCTCCCTCAGTGATTTAATAACTATGTTTCTGCACAATATTTATGCTGCAAACACTGTAACATCTGATGTTTTTTTCCTTGTGTATAATGTATGAACTTATAGCATTAGCTTTTGTTCATCAGTTACTAACCAGTGAGGTAAAGAGGCTGACATCCAGTACCTGTGAATCTTTAAGACCAAGATGAGTGGCCAGTTTCTTTCTGTCGGTCTTACTAATGTATTTCTGCTTTTGAAAGGTCTTCTCCAGTGATTTCCGCTGTTCTTCAGAAAAGACAACTCTCCGCAGGATTCCTCTTCGCACCTTGTTGTGACTAACCTGAGGCCAAAGGGGAAATTCACAGCTCCTGAAAGAACTGCTAACTAGAAAGTAAAACAGCATAAATGTAGGGATATTAGACATTCTGTACATATTAGACATTCTGTACAGCTACTTAGTTACTGTACATCTGCTGTTGAATGTGGAAATACCAAGGCAATTATCGGTGATTTATCAATCTATCTTACACAATCTTCTCCACTGTAATCAGAGGAGATCAGTGAATTATTAGAATTTCAGGACTCGTGAACAATTCAGCTAATGAAATATCTTGAATACACCACACTGTGCTGTATGAAGGAGTACATTTTCAATGATGCACTAAACCAGATTTAATGTTTAATACTGACTCTTTCCTTGAAAAAGGTACAATTTGTTTTGTGGATTGTAAGTCAATGAGAAAAATAAAATATAGTGGATTTTAAAGTAATTGATTTTATTCATAAGTTTTAAATTTTGCCTCCATCTTAATCTCATATCTATGAATATTTTATATTCAGTAAATCAGGGTATAAAATTTTAATTTGTAATTGCTGGCTTGCTCTCAGTGAGAAGTCTTCACTATAACTAACTGCTAGCCAACCTGATGAAAACTGTTGCTCTTCACCAGGAAATTATCACCCAAAATGTTTGAAAAGGATACGTTCACCCCAAGAGACCGCATGATCTTTGTGGAAAAGGTTCTTTAAAGACAGCAGCAATTGGTGATGAAAAATTCCATGGCATTAATGCCTGATCCCAGTGCTACCAGAGCACCGCCTGCTTTCAGGGGGTAACTGCCAAGCCGGTCCCCCGAACGCAAGACCCAGTTGGCCGCGGCCTACAGGGGGGAGCCCGCTGAGCGAGCCCCTGCTCGGATAACCCGGTGGACCACGGACTGGAAGGGAAAGCCCCCCCCAGCCGACCCAACCCATGCTCATCCCCCGAAGACCTGAGACCGGGAGGATGGAGCGTGACGGAAGACCTGAATGACATGACTGGGAGGAGCGAGGCTGGTAGGAGAGGGGATGGAACCAGGGCCTGGTCTACTGCGCCCTCAAGGTCGGCTGCAGGAGGCGTCCCCGATGGCACAAAGGTGGATGGGCGAGGAGAGTAACGTCCATTTGCAGGTCATCCCCCACGTTCAAGGACAGCCGACGGATGGAGGCCCACAGCAGCCTGGGGCTTGCCCAGAACGGGCACCGCTCATAATACCTGGAGCGTAGACTAGACTTTGAAAATGGCACCAAAACATGGCTCTTCTTGCATGCGGGATCAGTAAATTATTTCTACACAAGTTGCTAATCAGGGCCGCAGGGCGAAGACTGAGGATGCAACTAGAATTAATGAATTCATCAGGAAGGCTGGCTCCATCCTGGGACGGAGTTGGATTCATGAGGTGTGGTTTTTGGCGGGGAGTATGCTCCTCAAACTGCAGAGCATCCTGGACAATACAGCTCACCCCCTCCATGACACACTGGTCAACCTGAGGAGTACCTTCAGCAACAGACTGGTTCCACCAAGATGCAGTACAGAACACCACAGGAGATCCTTCTTCCCTGTGGCTATCAAACTGTACAACTCCTCCCCTTTCAATGGTGGGGTAGACTGAGACTGACACTGAATTCCTAATCTAAATTATTTTGGATATCCACCCTGAACAGATTTTCCATCTTCTGGATACTTCAATTAATGCATAATACTACCACCATATTCTTTCCACAATGTTACTTGAACATCCACAACACTGGATCCCATCAAACTCTCTGTGCCGCATATTTCTTTGTCAACTTTTATATGCCCCCAAGCTATCCCCAAGACTCCCTTTAGCCCGATATCTGCACTTTGAAAAGGGCCAACTATATTTTTATGTTTTATCCATTGGCAAACACTCTCTGGATCATGTTGCTTTATTCACCCTGGATTTCTCCATCAAGATCCAACTTAATTCCATTGTGCAGTTAAAAGCCTCTTGGAAATTTCAACATTTCTTTTGCCAGTGCCTATACTACCTGTAACTCAGAGCGCTGAAAGAAATTGACTCCAGAAAACATACGGATGCATCTTTGACAAATGTGGAGTCCAGATAAAAGCGCATTGCCATTCGGATAGGGCAACCAAAAAAAAAAGGACTTTGACTTGAGAATTAAGGGACAGAAGTTTAGAGGTAACATGAGGGGGAACTTCTGTACTCAGAGAGTGGTAGCTGTGTGGAATGAGCTTCCAGTGGAAGTGGTGGAGGCAGGTTCGATTTTATCATAAAAAAATAAATAATATATGGACGGGAAAGGAATGGAGGGTTATGGTCTGAGTGCAGATAGATTGGACTAAGGGAAAATAAGTGTTCGGCACGGACTTGAGGGGCTGAGATGGCCTGTTTCTGTGCTGTAATTGTTATATGGTTACTTAGCTGTAATTTAATCACATCACCAAACAAAATAGCAGTTTTTTGCTCTGTTGATCCAGTGATCTCTATTCAGATAGACAGAACGTTGGTACCCTGATTAGTTGAAGAAGGTCTATAAAAGTCGATTTCATTTATGTCTCAATGAACTGATCCCAATGCTGGTGCTTCATAGGATCCCACCCCCCCCCCCCCCCCCCCCAATGGAATGTGAGAGACAGGACCCAAGACTTGCAAACAGAGCTTTATTTATGGCTGGACGAAAGGGCACCTGACCCCCATCCAGTACTTTCTTAACACAGGCCGATTTGGAAAGTTCATCTGTACTGTGAAAAATAGTGGCAAGGTCGCGTGTGGATGAAGAAAGTGAAAGTGAAGATTGGTCATGGCCCTGTTGCCCATTGTATGGGCGCCACAGCCATGTAAAACTCTCTGTGGGAAAGCGGCAGCCCCCTGAAAACATTTCAAAGAGTCTCAGCTCATTAAACAGCCAGAATTTGCTGCCTCACTTGTCAAGAAGCATTCAGGTTTGCAACTCAGTTTTCCGAGGCTTTTTCTTCTAAAGCTATTTATTCACCGAAACTCTGAATTCACTAAGCAGCCAGTTTGACTTAAAGTGACATTGCCTTTGGAAATTCAATGTAATGCCTCAAAGGCGCCACCAATGCCTATTAGTATATTTGATATTCGTACGGCATTACCTCTTTCCTTTATAAATATGCTGAATCAAAGTTATTTATAATTTGTGCAGATGATTTATAAATAAAAGCAATATTTCCCCAAGGGCATTCTGCAAAATACATTGAGATCAATTAACAGGTACCCACAATTAAATACTAGCACACATTTTGAAATGATGTATGCTTGATGCTAATGACTTTTTAAGCCATGCAGTTCATTGTGGAAATTTGTAAAATGTCATTGAGAAAGCCATACATTGAAATGACAATACATTAACTGTCCAGCTGTAATGTGGCATTTGACATGGAACCATTTTCAGACCACATGAAATCGTATTGCTACGGTATACAAAACAAATCAGGCATTACTGATGCAGCACAAAAACTTACTTGGAAAATCAGTGGGGGAGACCTGCTGTTGACAGGACCCACCACAGCAAGCCAAGAGGACCTGCGGGAAACTTGGCAGAAAACACTTGGATAAAGCTATAAGGATAAAGCAGAAATATGATAAACAGTGGTACAGTGTATTTCATCCAACCTCTATGAAAAACGATTATGTCTTAAAGTGATGCTGAAACAACCTGCATTCTAATGAGTCAAAGACAAACGTTTTAAAATATTCTGTATTTTAGAAGGTTTAGGTGTGGCTAGCACTTTGCTTTATTCCAAGTCAGCACAAAAAGATGATTCCTTCTTTGTTTTTCATGTACTAAGGGTGATAAACGTCGTAAGGTTCATCAGTTTTGGCTGCAGAGAGGCAAGATTTTGTTTGACATTTTAGATAATGGAGTTCATTGATTTTAATTCTAAGCATGAAAGCAAAGACAGGAGCCAATTGGGACTGTGCCCTTTTCTTTAAACCCAAAACAGAAAAAAAGATCTTAAACAAACTTTAATAAGATGGCCATGTTTTAAATGCGGCTTTAGAGAAATCTTGCATTTTGTCTTCACCAATGTAAACTCAAACTCACGCAAGAGACCTCCAGTGGAAATCACACGCCCCTTCTTTGACCACACTTAGGTCCTTATCTTTTCTGTTTAAACTTGTATCAATGCAAAATTGACCATTCAATACCAGATGAATTTCCTAGTAATCCCAGAAATGGTTCACATCTTCCACGAAGAACAAGAATCGCATTTACGAAACTTTGTTGAAATGCAAATTAAGAGCGTAAAAAAAAAAGATTGAACCGCAGCAGAAAACAGAAAATTATTTAATGTCTGCTTCCTAGCTTGCTTTGAAATTACTTTTTCTTTAACCTGAGTTACTTCCTTTAACAATTGAACATTTTTCCTTTCTTGAGAACTAGCTTAAACATGGGCATTCAGGTATTTGAGTGGCACTGTTAATTGCAGGGGACCGGTAAAGTTAAGTTCTGCGTTCAATGCGCATTTTAGAATGTTCTTATAATTTGCACCAGTCTTTATAGAACCAACGCAGTCCTGTACTTTTCAAGCAATGTCTTCACATTATTTGGCAACATTTATTTTTGCTAAGTTGACAAGATTTCATTCATTGAAAATAATGCCAGAACATATATTGAAAATACGTAGTCAGTTAATAATATATTTGAAATACAACTGGTCACATGACATTGAATATTGTCGATGAATTGAATCGTGCCTTATAAGAAATTTTGAAAGAGTGAAATTGTTATCTCTCTTTTTTTGTGGTGAATACAAAATAAATCAGACCACCAGTCTGAGCGTAATATATGTCCAACGTGTAAAATGTGCAACCACCAAGCCCAAGTCATACGCCAAATGGACATTGTTGTCGATCAATGAGGCGCAGGCTCAGGGCTAGGCTCGTGTTCAAACACAAACAGAAAATGCTGGAAACAAACAGCAATTTATGTTGTGCCCGTGGGATAAGCAGGCAGGTAGAAGTTTCAACCTAAGTAGATGAAATGCACTGTTCACTCCACGGAAATTAAACGATGCTATCTGTGTGTGCATTCACCACTATCGTTCTTTTGTTTCCTATTTGTACTAGTTCTCATTCCTTCTGAATTGTTTGTGAACATCTGTGAATGATCCACGACCAGAGGGAGATACTTTATTTAATGCGAACTCAAAATGTGCGATGCAATCTCCTATAACGAAGCCCTCATTAGCCGGATTAACTGCAGTCACGCCATGATTTATGGTGCAACTTTTATATTAACCTGCTAACTTTGTTATTAGTTACATTGGTGCTAACATCATATTATACTTCAGCACTTTATGTTATTTTTTCACATTATACTTTTGCACTTTAAAGGGTATCTTCTACAAGGGCTTGTAATTTCCAGCAGCTTTAAAATTACCAATAAAAATATCGTATAGATTAGAAAAAAGCGTGTCGAATATTGGACGTATTGCATGGGGAATTTAGGAAAAATAATCATGCCATCCAAAAAGTTTAGTATAAGCTATTTTAGATGGACAACAGTAAAAGAACCAACACTAATAAATAAAGCTTTTAAAGGCAAAAAGCTAACATAAGACGCGGTTAAAAAAGCGACGAAGAAATCAAATATTAAACTCCAAATAAGGTATCTCCTTGATGGAGTGGAAATGGAGTGAACCCTTACCTATATCAGGGTATGTGACTGTTTGGCTGGTGGAGGTGACTGGAGCCGGCTGGTTGTCTGAGGGGTTAACGAGCTGAAAGGAGGATCTTGTAGGATGTGGACCTCCCGATGGGCCGATTTGTTCCGCAGTTTGGGCCACTTTCACTGGCACAGGGTTTGCAGGAATTGGTCGAAGCGGGGGGTTCAAGGGACCATTTATCCGAAGCAAATTGTCAATTAGAAAACTTTTGCCCAAGTTGTGCAATGCAGGGAGCTGAGGTGGGCCCAGCACCTGCCAGGACACTGAAGGCGTTGGAATCAGGCTGGGAAGCATGATGAGGAACAAAACAAAATAAGAAATAATGTGAGACGGAGACTTCTTTGCTCAATCGCTCCACATAATTCGAAGCGGAACGAGGACGAAAACGGTCGTCCCTTGTTAAAGAGCGACTCTTCCCAATGTTATAACTTTTGGAAAAGTCTAGTGCCTTCCTTTCTTAGTGCAGAGTGTGATGTGATTGGCCCGAAGGTGTACATGTGATTACTAATATAATTGTACAGGGAAGGGAGGTGTGTCTGCTTTATTCAATGCAGGGACGAATTTTAACTATATGGGGAACCATGTCAAATTCCACTAACTTTAATAAATAAAAACCTTTGGATTAAAGACAAATGCAATTTTTCTCATTCACGGATATTTTTACAGCCTTAAATATTAACTGCCCCGCTGAGTTCCTCCAGCACTTTGTGTTTTGTTTAAGATTCCAACATCTGCACTTCCTTGTGTCCACTACAAATTTCTAACCCTAGTGACCATATTAAAAAGTGATGTAATTGACTACTTATAATTATACCAATTGCCAATGTTTACAGTTGTTTTAATTTTCAAGTTATAATCAAATGAAAATAAAACGTCAAATTTTAGAGTGAATACTCCAAGAGTTCATCCGATGCTATCTCTGGTGGAAATGCTTTCCCCAGATTGTTCCATGCCGAAGAACTGGACATGCAGATGCAATGCTGCACATGGAATTTTGCGGAGTTTGGTCAGGAATGCAAGTCACTCGCACTTTGCGGTGGTTACCTGTTTGACTCGGATTTACGCCCGCTGCTATCTCTGGTAACGGTAATCTAATTGGCACTTTCCGTCAGTAGCACCGAAATCCTTTTCGTCAAATGGCAGATTAACTCGCAGTCAAGAATTATAAATGAAAGCGACTCCTACAGTAAAGCTTTATTGAACCAACATTTCTGTTTTCTTTAGCGCCGGATTAGCAATATCAGTAGCCCATGTGAGGAATACTCTGTATATGTCATCCAATTCTAACCTAATGAACAATAATTGTATATAAATTACCGACAGTGATATGCCTTTATTATAATTTAATCCCAGCGACGATCCTACATAATAGACAACTATGATACTTATAAAATCATTTCAGATTTAAACGTTTAACATCAATCTGTAATATTCTTCGTTCTTGCATTTACAATTTCCAGTGTAATAGTTTCCAGTGTTATCCGGACATATCCCGGAGGTGTGGCGGTTTATAACACACAACTCGCTCTTTTTAGTTTGAAATTCAACTTTAAAACGTTCCCACCCCACACACTGGTCTCAATTCTTGAGATGATGCAGTTCTTTCGTATTATAGTCACGAGCACTTTGTGTTCGTCAACAGTTGTCTGATGAAAATTATTTTGAGCTTTAATGAAAACTTTATTTTGCATGACCCTGTCTCTCAACAAAGTAGATTCATTTTACGAACTAACAAAAATTGTATCAACTGCGCTGCTAATGCGCTATTTTTAGAGCGAGTCGGCGCGGGAAACCTTGAACAAAATGAAAACCGACAGTCATAAAAGTGCATTATTTTAAAATCATCACATATACATTCATAACATGTCTAAATTGCGGGACACGAGTAGAATGTGCCTTGAATTTTGTGGTGTTTGTTTCGATTATTTTAACTCTTGAATTCTTAAAGTTCTGTGTAAATCGATTGTCAATTCTTATATAACACCCGTCTTTTTAGTCGTTAAAATCAACTTATTTTTGTGTAGAATCTGGTGGGCGCGTTTTACATTAACGAATAATTATTGGGTACAGTGGTCCAATTCAACCTCCTTCAATAATTCACAATGCAACTAAGAAGTCTACATATGTTAGATTGGGGAGTTCTGCGAGAGAATTCCAAGATAAAGCGCCTACATTCTGTCACGATATTAACATGTGTTAACAGAAGGAATTTACAAATCTCAGACACGAAGATCTAGGATTGTTCGACAGTTATCGAGATAGTTCATATTATGTTTACATGTTTTTGTAAAATAATTGATTGATGTTGAGATATGGTAGAATGTTTTCAGATTTTCTTGGAAGTCAGGTTGTGTTTATTTTTTTGTAAAATATGTTTTATGATAATACAATACTCAATGAAAGTTTCAAAGTTACTCAGTTTTGAAATGAGAGACATGTTCAACTTACTGGTTACGTTTAAGCCAATTTTACTCAACAGACGCTTTTATTTGCTTGAGTTATTTCCGCATTTCTGATTCCTTTGCCTCGGCGACTTTCAGAGAATATTTGCTGCAAATAACCCGCCACTTTTGTTTGATATTTCTTGTAATTGTTTCATAATATTAATGCGTATGATTCGAAAGCTGATTTTTTGAGGAATGCATATGGACACTGAAGATTTGTATTCTGTAGGAATTGCAAATGAATTAGCAACGTAAGAACTGCGTTATCGATTTTCTCTTTATTTCCCTACCTAATTATTTGCCCGTTCCGAATGAATGTAAGAGGTACCAGTTTGTTTAAAGTTTCTCATTTTCTGATTAGCAAAAAAAAACATGTTGGTACAAATTTGTCCCGTTTATGTATCAGAATGCAGATATCCAAAAGAGTTCGGGTTATTTTACTAGGCAAATTACTGGGAATTAAACAGTTGACGCCAATGGAACACTAAAGATTCAGGCAAGTTTGAAGTAACTAATTAACTACCCCGGGGGAAAGAAAGCCTGCGAATTATTTAATATGGCAATTTATCATGTGCCTGAGTATTTTATATCGTGATGCAATAATATCTACAGGTAGAGGTAACCGAAAGCAAAGTACTGCAGATGCTGTCAATCTGATATAAAACTGAAAATGCTCAGCAGATAGCGTCAGCGGGAAGAACATATGGTATTAAACTGAGTCTGAAGAAGGGTCTCGACCCGAAACGTCACCAATTCCGTCTCCTCAGAGATGCTGCCTGTCCCGCTGAGTTACTCCAGCTTTTTGTGCCTATCTTCGTATTAAACTGCAAGGTTAATTCTGTTTCTCTCTTTTCAGATGCTGCCCGATTTGTGGAGCACTGCATAATCCAGTGATTTTTTTAAATTTTAAGACAAGGTTGGCACTATTTTGCACAATGTTTGATGATCAACTGACACGTTGAACCCAAAATTTTATCAGGCTGAAATATTGGTCGGGTTTTGTGTTTTTCTTCAATGTAAACCAGCACAGTAGGTAGCATTGTTTGACCTTCACTCTCAATTAGAAATGAACATAACCTTATCTTGAAAAGAGTTTAAATCAGAAAACAAAAAAAATAATGATCCGTGAATAAAGCCCGAAACTTGGTTATCTATCTGACTTATCAGAATAGTGTTACAAAACTGTTGTGTCAATTTTTCACTTGTTGCTTGTTTTCTACTTTAACTCTTACCAATTCACTAAGCCATATATATCTGTTTTACACCCTTTCCAGTTTAATGCCATCATTCCTATAGCAGGGCTACAAGAGCAGTACACAAAATGTGTAGGAAGGAACTGCAGATGCTGGTTTACACCAAAGCTGGATATAAAATGCTGCAGTAACTCAGCGGGACAGGCAGCATCTCTGGATAGAGAGATGCTACCTGTCGTGCTGAAGTACTCCAGCATTTTGTGTCTATCTTAAGAGCAGTGTTCCAAATATTATCTTTCCAAAATCTTATACCGCTCTGACATGACATCCCAATTCCTGTACTCAATACCCTGACTGATGAAGCCAAGCATGCCAAATGTCTTCTGTACCACCCTATCTCCCGGTGATGCCACCTTTATGGAACTGTATACATGCATCCGTAGGTCTCTCTACAACACACCCCAGGGCCAAACAGTGAGCCATGGAGCCATACGGCATGGAAACAACCCCTTCAGCTCAATGTTTCTACATTGACCATTCATATACTAGAAACATATAACAGAGCTTTGAACCCAACTCGTCCATGTTGACCAAGATGCACCATCTCAGCTCGTCCCATTTACCCACATATAAAATCACTGTTTTTTTAATTTTCCTCTTCTCTAAGCTTTTGAAACAATTGATCACACAGATTGCAGGAGCCATTTATGCTTAAGTCAGTATATTATCGTCATGTCTAGATATTTTTAGTTCTTATCTGTATGTACGCTGGTAGGTGGGTTTTGATACGTCGTGGGGTGTGTATACACCTGGAGAGGCCAGCGCAGGCTCAGAGATTTAGCGTTTAATTAGCCTCGGGGGATGGTGAGGACAACAGTTTTTACCACGATCACATTCACGTTCACGAGAAGCCATACGGAAACAGTTAGTAAGAAGGAAAAGTAATGAATTATTTCTTTGTTTTGTATAACTGCAATAAAAGACCAATTAATCAAGAAACAACGACAGGAAGATTCGTTTTTTGCTATCTGTTAGTGCGTAAACTATATCTCCAAAACATCCCCGAGTAGTAATAGCAATTAAAAGTTGGACATTGAAAAGTTAAGAAATTGCTATTACACAGATCTTACCGGGATAATTAGTGTGATTGTTAAAATATCAGCTGTTGTGTCTTCTTCAGCAAGCAGTTCTTCAGCAACCTAAAAATAATAAAACGCACATTCAAACAAAAGGAAAGTAGTGCAGATGCTGCAGGTCAGGCTGTGCCTGCGAGGAAAATAAATAAAATATTTCAAATTAATGCTGTCCTACCAGGTCCGTTCAGAAGGTAATCAGTAGAGAAGTTACTCTGAAGATTAAGAGATCAACTGGAGATGGCCAAGATCATCTCAAATTTTGAACAATTGAGTTGGAGGTTGTCGTGTGTAACCTGTTATCTGTCAGGTTGTCTCTGGCCCTTCCACTTTTACAGATTCCCCCCCCCCCCCCCTCAGCTCCTCAATCAATCTGAAGAAGGGTTCCGACCCGAAATGTCACCTATACATGTTCTCCAGAGAAGCTGCCGACCAACTCAGTTACTTCAGCACTTTGTCTATTTTTGTAAACCAGCATCTGCAGTTCCCCATATCTAAAAGAATAAAGGAAGTGATGTGTTTTTACCTAGGTTAAGAAATCGGAATGTATTACCAGAAATGATGGTAGGAGTAATTCCACAGTAAATTTTAAAAGTAAAGATACATACCTGTACTGGAAAAATAAAATCTTAAAAAGAATGAGAAATAAACTGGATATTTTTTTTAAAAAACCCTCACAAAGTCATGACAAGTCACAACCAAAATTCCTTCATCTCCCTATTATATATAATTAACATATCATTAGACAGTTTGTATTATCTGATTTTTATTTAGCTTTGGTATTGATTGTTTGTGCCATTCATTTTATCTGTGCCTAGAATCTTAATTAACATAGAAACATAGAAAATAGTTGCAGGAGTATTCGGCCCTTCGAGCCGTTCAATGTGATCATGGCAGATCATCCACAATCAGCACCCCGTTCCTGCATTCTCCCTTTAAACACCGGAAATATATTGATCGATATATCTAATCTGAAAAAGTAAGATTTAAAAAGAAGCAGAGCATACGATTCTGCCAGCAATAGTAAACCAAAACCAGATGGAATGATGGATGTCCAGGAGTGATTAAAGGCAGTCATTTCAAGGATGAACGGCACAATATTGTAAAACCAAGGAAATTAAACACATGCAGGTTTTAACATTAACTAAACTCTGAGATCAGATTGACACTTTGAAATCTGTATACAGTAAATTATTGACTAAATATATGCAATTTTAATTGTATTTCAGGATTTTAAACAGTCTTTAGAAAGTATCCGGACCATCAAGCAGTTAAGAGTATAAATAATAATTTTAAATGCAAAGGACATCTTTGACATGTAACTGGGAATGAGGACGAGAGGAAAGATAAAACACTGGGGTAACTCAGTGAGTCAGGCCGCATCCCCGGAGAACATGGATAGGTGACGTTTCGGGTCAGAACCCTACTTCTGCTATCCACAGTCCTTAGGAAAAAGGACTGTCATGCAATTACTTAAGATTTATTGAGAAATTATGCTTAGCTTAGCATGGGAACTGTTTTGCCAATTTCTTTTCTAAAGTATTATTTTTCAGTTTTGTTTTTGTTCTCACACTACAAGAAAGTAGAATAATTAATCGCTTGTACAGTCCAGCACTCCTTCATTCAATGGAACGTGAAGGAAAGCAGCTGTTAATGTTAATGTCTATTGCAAACTAATTGATTTTTAGCAGACTGCCCTAAATCTAAATTACTGGTCCCGTTTAATTGTTACTAAACCTAGAACCACGGTAAGAAGCTGTGATGCATTCATCTCAGATGAATTGACGGATTTGCCCTGCAGCATATCCCATACAAAGGTATGTACTAGATTAGTGTAAAAAGTCAATTGGTAATCACCCTGCCACTTAAATGATTTTCCACTTGGTATCTGTAATGGCCTTAAGGGCCTGTCCCACTTGGGCGTCATTTGCACGTCACGCAGGTGGCGCGCAAATCACCACGCACCATGCGTGCGTAATGCACGCCATGCACGCGTAATGCACACCATGTGCACATCACATGATCTGAATTCCACTGATTCACCACCCTCTGACTGAAGAAATGTCTCCTCATCTAAATTCCTCCTTTCTAAAGGAGATGGTCCGTTCCCTCCAGAAATGGTCCACTTTTTGTAGGGTCTGATCACTGACCTTTTTGTCATTGTGGGCTCAGGTTTGTAGAATTGTAATTGTGTGGCCCATTTTACAAACCTGTGCCCTTCAGACATGCATATTTGCAATGATCAAGTGCACCTCTATGAATGAGTTTGGTATAACCTTAGTTCTGAAGTAGAGACAACTTAGTTTGAACAGTGTCCTGTTTGCCCTGCAAAATAACTTCACTCCTTTGAGAAGCCTGTCGGAGGTGAATTGCCAGCACATCTGTGAGGAAGATTGAAGTAAGAGCTGGGCAATCAGTTAGAAGCAAAGAAATTCACATATTCCCCTCATTTTATTGTGGTCTGACAATTCCTAAAACATCTATTTGATGCGGAGTAAGACAGAAGTATCAAATCCACAGGTAAATCAGTTAATGATGCTATATGAATCAGGCAATTCTGTCTCCCAGAAGTTTTGCCTTGAGCAGTCAGTGGCCACATTGTAACAGAAAAAAATTGGAAGCCACATGCTGTGTAGTAAAATTGTCCTTAACAAATTGCTCTATTGTTAAAGTGATAGGAAGCCAAAGGTTGCATGTAGGCTCATTTAAACGTTGCCTACAGCTAACGATACTGAGAGAAAAATAAAGTGACATTGCCCTGCCTAAATTTTTTAACAGGCTACTGCTAATGTGAAAAATCACTTTCCATGCCTATTGCCTGTGATAGTGCAAGGAGATTTTCTATGGTGCTTTGTTTAGTGAGATCTGTCAGGGGAGTCTTTCTCTAATGAATGGTGATGCAACAGGACTCAATGAGACTTTACATTTGTAGAGAGTATGTAATCATTTCTTCTAAAATAGATAGCAATGGAAGTAGATGGAAGATGGTAAATTGAGATAAAAAGTAAAGACTACACAGTGCCTGATAACTCATAACCCAGGATGTCTGGATTATCTAACCATCATTTGTGATATAGGTCAGCTGCGTTTTAGATTAAAAGATGTGAGCCATACACTGGCCTGGACTTTAACAGAAAAATAATTGAATTGATTAAGATTATAATGCAATCAACATACTTTTGCCTGTAACCGATGACAGACTACATTTTTAAGAAAGTATCCGAAGTGAGAATTTGTTCTGCTTTAATTGGACTAACAAAATAAATGACCATGGCTTCATAATGAGAGTTTTTTTTAAATGCTCTCACATGCTAAATTTTAGAAAGTATTATAGAAAAATAATTTTACATCAAATTGCAGTTCCATTCATTTGCTGGGTCAGATATTCTCAATGATATCTAAGTAAATCCCACAAGTTTATGGATTTTTGTTGATGTTTTAGGCATTATGATATGCTGGTCAGTTCAGCTACTCCCTTAAAATGATGATCTAGAGACCTTCCTCACTCACATTAGCAACAGCTTTTGGTTTAAAAAATATTCATACTAACCACATCAAAGTTCAGCACAAAATTATAATCGTTTGTGGTAAACAAGCATGATATTGCCGTTATTTAGTCTTTTGCACAAGAACCTACATATTTTTTTTTTTTTCTGATCTACCCATAACTGAAGAGCACTACCAACAAATTGCAACCTGCATTCCGAAAAAGTGATAGCTTTACACTGTTTAAAAGTGATAGTGCTACACCAGCAATAGCAATCGATGGAGCTGTCAGTTATTTGAATGATTCACTGTGTGGGATGGGTGTAATGATCCATTGAAATCCCAGTGACACCAGGCTGTTAATCTGGCAAATATTCTCAAGTGCAACTGCTGGTAATGTGTGAGTATTTATTGTGTTTAGATGGAGTTCCAATGAGCTCCGAGGGTGAGAGTGAAACCTCTTGCCTTTTCACACTGTGCTCAAGACCCCTGAACCTTATGCACATTCAGTCACAGACTGAGAGTAATGAAGCATGAGCTGAAGCTCAATAGACCTTGCATTAACACAAGGGATGAGAATGTCACTAACTGCAAAGTTTCTTAAAAAAAAAGAAAACACAAGAATTACCCTGTTTTGGATGCAAACGTTATCCTTTTAGAAAAAGAACATTTCTATTATAATACAGATGACTCCTGTTATTGTTGCTTTCAATTTGCCAGTCCATAAAGAGTCAATAGGCATGAAGTGACAATAAGGGGGATTCACTCTAATATGAGGCCACTTTCCTGAGAGAAACATTCAAAATAAGTTATTTTGCAACAGATAGTCACTGTTTCCTGCAAACATCATTGAGATTCTTTGGATTTTTTTAACAATTACTTTCCATGTAAATTGGCGGACAGAACATAGATGCTCCAGCAATCATGGTTTGAAGATTTTGATGAGAATTGACAAAAAATGACAAATATAGTAAGAAAATGGGTAGAGGTAAATCAATAAAGATACTTTAGAAACAGTGTTACACAATGGAAAGTGACAGTAAAATAGTTGAATCAACTACCATTTTACAGCACATGAGGCCAATCAGCCCATTTTGCTTAGGACAGCTCTTTGAACGAGCCATTCGGTTAGTCCCAATCTTGTCTTTTCCTGTTGCCATGCAAGCTATTTTCTGTCAAAGTGGTTAACCATGCCCTTTTTGAAAGTTACAGTTCAATCTGCTTCCACCACCATTCCTTGCAGTTCTTTCAAGTGATAACAACACATGGCATTAAAAAATCCTCATGGTGATTTGGCCACTTAGTTTAAGTGAGATGGAAAACTTGGGATATATGAAAAAATGACGACATTTGTGTCACTGGATTAAAAATTAGATTAAATAACAGGAAGAGAGAGAAATGTTCAGAATTATACCACCTGGAATTGGCTGGGAAAAAACCTAAATTAATTTGTGCATAATCAATTTACTCTGGTTTTTATACTGATATATTGTTATGTGCAAATTTCAATTTCATCACATCTGCACTGTAACCTTTTGCTTCTCGTATAGATGGCCTTGCAGTAGATTTAAAAAAAGTCTCTGACTTAAATGATGAGCTGGTGTGGATTAATGCACATTAAACTAGGAGCATATTTTTTTAAATTTGGGGTAAATTCTTCAGCCTGATATCATGTTATGATACAATGAAATTTCCAGATAAGAATTGTTTATCGGACTGGAAGCCTGTGACTAGTGGAGTGAGTGTCTTAGGGATTGTTGCTGGGCTCATTGCTGTTTGCAGTCTAAATCAATGACTTGTATGAAAATATACTGTATCTAAGATGCTTATCTAATATGTATCTAAGTGCTTATGTGCAGTGACACTTGTACTGCACTGTATACAAAAATGAATTTCACTGTACCTCAGTACATGTGACAAATCAAGTACCATACCATACCAGATATTCATGACCTCTAAGAGTGGATCAAAAAGTAGATCAAGCACACGCTGCTGAAGGAACTTAATGGGTCTGCAGCATCTGAGGAAATGGGCAATGTTTAAGGTCAGAACCCTTCTTCAGACTGATTTTCTCACTCCATCAGGCAGTATTTGTGAAGGTAATTGTAAAGTCTGATTTCCAGCATCCACGGTCTTTTGTTTTGCTCTGAGATTTACCGAGTTTAAAATGATTTCCTTAATACTTTAAAAACAACATACTTAAGAATGAACTATACTGAACATTTAACACTAGAGTGCACTGCATTTGTAAAATCTCTGGCCTCCACACACCCACCTTTACATACACAAAAGCCCTAGAATAGCCTTTGGTTTCAGGCATTTCTTGTTCTGCCTTGTAATAGAAGTGGGCACAGTGGCTGGTGGTTCTCCTATTGAGGCAGCACACATAAAATAATCCCTATCTGTGGCATTGGTTTTACACTTGTTTTAGACTTGTGTCACATGTTTATTTTGCAGCCAATCTCCATTTCTGCTAATGTTCTTCATGCTCAAAAATATATTGACCCCCAGATCTGAATGGACTCAATGACTAGGGATCCACAGCAGCTAGTCGCAAAGAGTTACAACAATATACATGTCACTGGTCAAATAAATGTTATACCACTTTTTGGTTTTATGGTTCATAGAAAGATTGGTGCAGATTTTGCATTCTATAAATGACAATTTTTTGCATTTCAGAGTTTTGTGTTAAATAACTGATAACTTTTTTTGCTGTTTATTTTGGTTCTCCTACAAGGACTGCAGACAAAGAATGGTTTGTGACTTAATTGAATTACACCGCCGCCTGGTGGCATATAGTGGCCACAAATGATTCAATGAGAATTGTGAAGCATTTAAATGCCAATAAGCTCAACCATTGTGCCATCTCTTTAGTCGACTAAACCTGCAATTTACATTGGTTTTATCTGATTCTGTGGTTTCCCTCACATTAAATACAACTAGAGCTACCAGACATTACGTCAGTACATTAATTAATCTTTCTGACAATGTTGTAAACACAACTTATTAAAAAATCAATCTTTCCTGTTTTGTAAGCAAGTATTCCATTGAGGCACAATAAACATTGTCATACAAACATTTGAGGACTGCTGAAACAATGCATTTCTGTTGTATAGTTTAAATGCATGAAATGTTTTCCCAGTCAGTTTTTAAGTTTATGTAAAAACAGAAATGCTGTAAGCACAGACTTTTCTAGGTCTATGTTCTATCTCTGAAATGTCAAATATGTTTCTTTTTCCACAAATGCTGCCTTCTGAATGATTACAACATTTTCTAAAGTTCAAGTACTCAAACCGATTCTTTGAAGCCAAATTCCAAGCATTTCTTTCAGTTTTCTCAACATATGAGATGTAAATATTTTAACAAATGGAAATGATTATGTCGAGTAAACTTAGCGACAACGCTTTCTGTATTGGTGGCAATTATGGTGACAAGAAAGTAAGGTCGGGAGTGCAACGGTACATGTGGAATTTGATTTTGTGTTGAAAGAAAATAAGTTTTTATGATATCGCACCTCAAGGCATTGTAAACATGGCATGTCCAGTTGCTGCCTCTTCTTCTGTTCTAGCCTATATTACTTCAAATATTTATGTAAAAACATTGAACAGTACAGCAGAGAAATAAGCCATTTGGTCCACAATGTTCATGTCGAACATGATACAAGGTTAAACTAATCTCCAAAGCCTGCACGTGATCCACATCCCTTCAAGACTCTGAAATGCCACTATCATATCTGCCTCCACTACCCCGCCTGTCACCATGTTATGTAGTTGATCACAGTTAGTTGATCTTTTACAAACTTCCATTATTCTTCTCTTTCAATTTATCACATACAAGAACCTTTTGTCAACCTGGCTCAGTCAGAATCAAAGGATTGTGGCCCCAAGGCTCACTGCAGAGCCAGAGCATACAAACTTCAGAAGAATTGGTTGTGAACTGACATTCTTATTTCTGTCTGAAATAAGAACCATCAGAAGAAGGGCCTCGACCCAAAACGTCACCCATTACTTCTCTCCAGAGATGCTGCCTGTCCTGCTGAGTTACTCCAGCTTTTTGTGTCTATCTTCAGTTTAAACCAGCATCTGCAGTTCCGACAGATTATATGGATCTTGCACAAGTGCTCATTGATATTAAATCTAAAGCCAAAAAAACAAGGTTCAAAACAAGATTACCTGTACTACATAACAAGAGGACAATCATCGGTTAACAAGAGATCCAAAACATGCAATATGAAAGTAAAATGGCATCACAGTTATCATTATGATAATTTATAAAATGCATTAAGGATCAAACTTTGAACATAAGCAGAAAATTGCTAAGTCTTAAATGAAATAGATATTTAAAATGTTACAGTACTGGAGATAGATAAGACTGAACATACAGTTAACTGGGCTCACCCAGAGATTAAAGGCAGTAGATGTTTTTCTGAACTTGAAACAGAGATATATTATTGAAGGGAGGAAGGAGCTTTACTCTGAATTTAAATTTTTGGTCACTGCTATTACCAGATAATAGAAATGGAAAACATTCATTCTTCAATATCAATATCTTTCTCTTTTACATTTTTACTGCTGTGGTCAGCTAGGACTGAGCAAGCAAACTGCTAAATCATTAAAGATACTTTTACATTTAGTGCTTCTCAAGCTGTGTTCCCAGGAGAGCAAAGCCTGTGCATTAGTGTACCTCCACGTTTATTTTGATTCTCATTCCATTGACAGAACTAACAGCTATAATGTTTTATTGTTCCCCAATTCTGGCAAATGGTTAAGAAAGCAGAGAAAATGTGCTGGAGGTATTGATTACTTCCTCTGAAAAAAGGAGCTGTGGAAATCCTGATTGGAACCTATCCATCTTTTTAAAATGGATATTGAAGTTAAATCTTACAATCCAAATAAACAATATTCCCCCTCAATGTTGTAATCACAATCAGGAACAGTAGGCTTTATCACCTTAAGCACAGACGCAGCAAGAGGTGTATGACAGAGTCAAGGGGGTGGTTAGTTTGTGAGGTAAGTGTGCTCCTATGCCCGTTTATGCTGGTATCCTGTGTACTCCCAGTGCATAGAGTTTGGGCTATGAGTACCATTCCAAATGCTGATTCTCCACTTTGAGCAGCGAAGGGCCAGGGACTCCCACGTGCTGGAGGGGGTGTTGTAATTCTTCAATGTTTTGAGGACATTCTTGAATCTTTTTCTCCTCTCTGTCTGGTAATCTCTTCTTGTGACACAACTCAGAGTGGGGACCATTGTGGGAGTTTGGAATCATGCGATGTTGTCTATCTAACAGACCCAATTGAGTGTTATCAGGGTCTTAGCATTAGTTTTAAGGAGGATGCTGATGTTGATTCATTTCCTCTTCCAGTGGATTTGGTGGATTTTGAGGAGACATTGTTGGCAGTGTATCTACAGTATCTTGAAGTGCCTGCCATGTATAGTTCCAGCCTCAGAAGCATACATGAGGGACAGAATCACTGTTGCCCAGTAACGCATGTTTGGAGACATATTTGAGGTCTTGACCTTCTAACACCCTTGTCCTCATACAGCTGAAGCCAGATCTGGCACATTAAAAGCAATAGTGAACTTCATCATTGATTTATTTACTGAGAATAGCTTGTGGCATATGGGCAGTAGTGCAGATTTTTTATAGATCTTCATTCTCAGAGGGTGGTATTGAAAACTGTAGGCAGGTAAGTAGAGGGTCTTAATTTTGCAGATGTTGAGTGTAAGATCTACCTTCTTACTGTACATGCTTCAGTGAATGTGTCAATGCTGACTTGGGGCTTGGCCACAAGATACACACAAGCCTTGATATCCTCTGCATACATCCAGTGGATCAGGCGGCATTTGTGGAAAAAGAAACAGAGTTAACTTTTCTGGTCACATGCTCTTTATCCGATGATCCTGGCTGGCTGCTTAGTATTTCCAGCATTTTCTGGATTTTTTTCCATATTTCCAGCATCTGCAGCTTCTGTCGTAGTTGTTCTTTTTGTAGCTGTTCAACTGTTGTGGTTAGGAGTGAGCTTGGTTCTGGAGTACAGGCAAACAATTTCCCATTAGTTGCATGGATTTGTTTCAGTCTAGTAGGAAGCTTCATGGAGTTGATGTACAGCAGTGTGGCAAGAAGGATGGAATTTGAAGTGTTGTAGCAATGATCAGGGCCGGTGCTAGGAATTGCGGGGCCCAATTAGAAAATTGATGGCGGGGCCCCTACTCTAGAAAAGTAAAAATTTATGTATGTTTATATTTCGTGTCGTATGCTCGTCTTTAACCAAAAAAAACATTAAATGCTTGATATACTAAAATTTTGAAAAACTATATGAGTGTCACACATCTAATAAAATGAGCGGCACTTTGAAAGATTGAATGTGTGTGTGTGTGTGTGTGTGTGTGTGTGTGTGTGTGTGTGTGTGTGTGTTTATGAGTGTATGCGATTGTGTCTCTGTGTCTGTGTGACTGAGTGTGTGTGTTTGTGTGTATGCGTCTGTGTGTGTGCGTGCATGGCCGGCCTTAGGGGGTTTAAACGGTTTAGAGGGCTTCAGATGGGTTCAGGTGTGTTTACAATTGTTTAGAGGGGAATAGAGGGAAATAGGGGGGCTAGAGGGGGTTTAGAGGTGTTCAGAGGGTCCCAGAGGGGTTATAAGCCCCCCGTGAGAAATTGTATTTCTCTGAAATTGAAGATAGACATAAAGCTGGAGTAACTCAGCAGACAGGCAGCGCAGCGACTCTGGAGAGAAGACCCTTCTTCAGACCGAACTGAACTTGTGTCGGTGAGAGTACTTGTGATTGTCTGAAGAAGGGTCTCGACCAGAAACACAACCCTCTCCCCAGAGCCGCTGCCCGTCCCGCTGAGCCACCTTCAACTTCAGAGCCAAACAAAAAACACAGAGTGCTGGAGGAACTCAGCGGGCCAGGCGAATGCCTCACCAGCTGAGTTTCTCCAGCATTTTTGTCTACCGCTAAACATCAATGATTCCGGGAATGCTGAGGGGACAGGGTGATAGAGAGGGAGTAGGAGAGCTAGAGAGAGACGAGATGGGGAGCGGGAGAGAGAGCGCGAGAGAAAGAGGGAGGGAGGGAGTGAGCAAAAGACAGAGACACAACGTGGGTCGGTAGGTGAATGACTAACCTGCACACCAGGAAGAAGCCCCTTCTCGCGGTCCGGGGCCCTCACTCATGATGGTGAGTTAAATGAAATTCTCAACGTGTCATCGATCTACATTCCTCAGTAATGTAATTGTGTTTTAAACAAGTATTAATGACGCCGCGTGAATTTTATTCAAAGGAACACGGCGTCATTAAATTAGTCTGAAGAAGGGTTTCGGCCCGAAACGTCGCCTATTTCCTTCGCTCCATAGATGCTGCTGCACCCGCTGAGTTTCCCCAGCAATTTTGTGTACCTTCGATATTCCAGCATCTGCAGTTCCCTTTTGAACACGGCGTCATTAATACTTGTTCAAAACACTATAACATTTACTGAGGAATGTGGATAGATGCAGATTCATGACATCGCATAACAAGGTGTTAACTACTTACCGTTAAGAAGTGCTAACAGCACTAGTTAACAAATCGTTTGTGTATGATGGCCGTGCAGCGGTTGTTATGCATGTTCGTTTAAAAAAAATCCGGATGGCGAATTTAAAAAAATCTTTATTTAACAAAGAGAATTCGTATTTCCGTACGAAATACTGAACATTAGTGCGGGGCCCCCATTAGGCGCGGGGCCCAATTGGGAGCAATCGGTCAAATCGGCTTAACGCCGGCCCTGGCAATGATAGTCTTGGCTGACTCCAGTCTGCACCGAGATTTCCAATATTATGGAATTGATGCCTACTACTGTGGCTAGCATGCTATTATGAAGCAAATGTAAAATCAGGCAGCCAAATTTAAGGAGGGCACTCCACAGTCCTTTGATGGAGTTAAAGACTTTAGTGAGGCTGGGAAAGGCCATGTGTGATGGTTAGTGCTGCTCTCTGCATTTGTCCTGGATGGTTACCTACATGAGCACATGTAGAACTAGTCAACATTACTGTGTTCCCTCATTCGAAGCTGGTATTAAGTTTACTCTATTTAGCATAAGAAGTTAGCATTATATTTTCTGTATCTCCCACTCCCCACCCAACAATAGCTGGGCACTTAATTTCCTATGTTCCTTTGCAAGTGATTGACAAACTTAACAGTGTTCTCTCACTGGAAACTGCAGACGGTGGGATCTTGAGTGAAAAAAAAAGTGCTGGAAGAACTCAATGGATCAGGGAGCATCTTTTGAGAGAAAGGACAGATGGCGTTTCAGGTCAGGACTCTTCTTCATTCTGACCCAATACTTTGTCTGTTCATTCCCTGTCCATGCTGCATGACCCACTGAGTTCCTCCAGCACTTTGATTTTTTTCCATCATTAGAAGTTGGGTCTTAAGGGCCTGTCCCACCTTCATCCGATTGCATGTGTCTAGCGCGACCAAACGTGGTGGCTTGAGGCGTACGGCCTCGCGGGGCCGGTCCCACTTCCAACCGCGGAGCCGTCTGGAGTTGTGCGGGGTTGGTCCCGACATCATACTCACCAATCAGCTGGGCAGGAGGCGGGCCGACTGAATTTGGACGTCGCACGGTGTCGGGCGGTTACGTCATCGCGCAACGCCACGCACTAGGCGTACGCCGACAAGACGCAGCATACGGCGTGAAGACGCTGCATATGGCATCGAGACGGTGCGTATGCCCGTCGAGGCGCCGCGTACGGCCTCAATGCGGCTGCGGGCCAACAGGCCGTTGCCGCGCGGAATTTTTGGACAGTGTCAGTTTTGCGGAGCCCCGCGCGATGTCGGGACCAGCCCCGCACAACTCCATACAGCTCCGGCGATCGAAGTGGGACCGGCCCCACGAGGCCGTACAGCTCAGGCGACGTTAGGTCGCACTCGCCGCATGCAGTCGCATGCTGGTGGGACCGGCCCTTTAATCTGCTCTACCCCCTTCAACCTGACACTAGGTTTACTTGTTTAAGAAGGAACTGCAGATGCTGGAGAAGGGTCTGAACCCGTCTGAAGAAGGGGTTCGGCCCGAAATGTTGCCTATTTCCTTCGCTCCATAGATGCTGCTGCTGAGTTTCTCCAGCTTTTTTGTGTACCAATAGGTTTACTTTATCCTTTCAAGAGATTGGCTCCAAGCTTACTGTGCATGAGAGCTTGACCCTAAGCTTACTTGGTTCCCCACAAGACAGTGGCTGTAAGTTCACAGCTAAGAGTCAAGAATGTTTATTTGTTATATGAACTGGATATGAATCTTAGCAATGAAATTCTTACTCTGCAGCTTTGCAGGCAAGTTTGACGCAACAATAACAAACCACATATACATAATATACATAAATATGTACAATACATTATCAGTTATTTTAGGTAAACTACACTGTGATAGTGCAAAAAAACAAAGTACACAAAATGCAAGCATAATAGTGTTAAGCAAGTTGTTCGGTGCTGTGGTATGGCTGTACAGCAGGGTTCAAGAACCCCTTGGTTGATGGGAGGTAGCTGTTCTTGAAGCTGAAGGTAACAGTGCTCAGGCTCCTGTGCCTTCTTCCTGATAGTAGTGTTGAGAAGAGAGCATGGTCAAGGTGGTATTGGTCCTTGGTAATATTAGCTGCCTTCTTGAGGCAGCACTTCCTGTCCTGGATGATGTGGAGATCAGTGCCCCACCAGGTAATGTCCAGCACTTTCTGCAGCCTCCTTCCTTCTTCAATTTTTGAATTTATAATCAAGATTGTGATGCAACTGGTTAGGATGCTCGCCACCGTGCACTGGTAGAAATTTGATAGAGTATTTGGCAATATGTCGAATCTCTCCAAACGTCTGCGGAATTCCACTACAGGTATGTACCACTAAGTAAACGAAGTACACATAGTGTCTAGCCATTATGGAGAGCACAGTAAACTTGGAGCCAACCTCTTGCAGGGAAAAAGTAAACCTCATACTAGGTTGTAAGGGATAGAGCAAATTGAGACACAACTTCCAATGTAGGGAAAAAAACAAAGTGCTGGAGGAACTTTACTTCATTACCCATAAGAAATTGAGACTGAATATATGTAGAAACAAGGAACTGCAGATGCTGGTTTACAAAAAAAGGCACAAAAGGAGTATCCCTACAGAACATGGATAGGTCACATTTTGGGTCAGGACCCTTCTTCAGATTGATTGTGGTGGGGGGGGGGGGGGGAGAAAGCTGTAAGAGAGGGGCAGGAAAAAGCCCTGGCCAGTAATAGGTAAACACAGGCGAGAGGGGGTTTTAATCAAAGTTTGGCGAGAGGGGGTTTTAATAGGCAGATGGTTGGACAAAGGCCTGAAATAACAAATGCAGAAGGTGTGAGACAAAATGATTGAAGAGTCGCGAGTTGTGAAGCCAGAGGAAGGAAGAGGTGGTGAGGAGAAATTGGTGTGAGTCCAGGTGAGGGTGGAAAGGAGGGGGAAGGGTTGTGGGAGGTTATCTAAAATTGAAGAATTCAATTTTCATACCGAATATACTGTATGTTCCTCCAACATGTGGTTTATTGTGATTCCCCAAACAAATGTTTTCATTAATTATTTAGATTCACCACAAGGGGTGGCTCTAAGTTTATTAATCCTCTGAGACAAAAGGATTATAGAGTTACCAACTATGAAGCTAGAGAGAGGAATGCAAGTGGAAGAAGGGGAGGGGAGGAATAGGTGTGAGTCCAGGGGATGGAGTGAAGGGGATATAGAGTAAGAGAGGACATAGGGTAAGAGAGGATGGGGGGGTTAGGTAGTTATCAAAAATTGGAGTAGTCAATGTTCATACTATTGGGTTGTAAATTACCCAGGCACAATAAATAGGAGTTTACTGTAATCCGCATAAATTGTTGTGCGCCAAGTTTACTACCTTCTCTGGCAAAGTGCTGGTACTATGTACCAGGCTTACTATGTTACGTGTAGGAAGGAACTGCAGATACTGGTTTAAACCGAAGATAGACACAACAAGCTGGAGTAACTCAGCGGGACAGGCAGCATCTCTGGAGAGGAGGAATGCGTGACGTTTCAGGTCGAGACCCTTCTTCAGGCTAGTTAGGGAAAAGGGAAATGAGAGATATAGACGACGATGTAGAGAGATAAAGAACAATGAATGATATATATGCAAAAAAGTGACGATGATAAAGGAAACAGGCCCTTGTTAGCTGTTTGTAGGGCGAAAACGAAAAGCTGGAGCGACGGGTGGGGGAGAGATAGGGAGTGAGGGAATGCCGAGGTTACTTGAAGTTAGTGAAATCAATATTTATACCACTGGGCTGTAGACTGTGTTACCCCGCAACAGGTCGGCGCTGACGCTCCGTCAACCTTTCTATTTGCTTTTGCTCCTCTAGATAGGCGGGAACAATATAAGCCGCAGACAAGAAAAACACACCCACATAGGGATAGGCAGCCTCACAGAAAGGCGTGGGGCTGGGCAGTTCGGACGGTTTTGTACAGAGAGCTTCAAACTTTGTTTGGGGGACATTTTTCCTCCTGATCTTGCTGCTGAGGGCGTGCTGAAGGGTTTGTCTTCCTTTCCCCCCTCTAATGTGCAACCCGGAGCTCACGGCGTGAGGCGTTTCCCCGCGACGAGGATGGAATGCAGGAGGCTGCTCTGAATTTAGTCGCCGAGTTTCCTGAAGTTAGTTACCTGGGGATCTCTCACTCACTCCCGAGGCCGACACTTGCTCTTGTCTGAAGGGCGAAGGGGCGGGCGGAAGGTGCTTTCCCTTCCTGCATTTTTTTGTTTGGTTTTTAACAAACATTTTTTACCTCCACGCTAAATCACCAACAAAGTTGCGAGGATGAGTAGTTTTGATTCGGACGAGGAACAGATGGAAATGGAAGAATTCCCTGATGGTGAGTCATCGGTGGCTGAATGATTACAATTTCGAAATGTTTTCATTGTTATTCTAATGTTCGAACAAACAAAGATTTGGAGCAAACTCAATACTGACTACTGCCAGTTGCTCATGTCCTGTGAGAATCTGTAGCACGGGTTGTGGAAAAGGATCCCCGCCCAGTGCAGGCTTCCTTTACAAAATAATTGATGAAAGACAAACTATAAATATTGCTGGAAGTACTCAGCAGGTCAGGCAGCATCCGTGAAGCGTGAACAACCTAGTAAATGTTATTCGTTGTGACCTTTGAATTTGCCCGGCGGAGGTAAACTGGAAGGGCTGGGTCTACGAATTTATAGAGTGCTGACGTATTGTTCTTGGTGAATAATTAAGTGATGTTCTTTAAGCTTGAGTTTTGACTATGACACTTTAAATAGTAGTGTAGGAAGGAACTGCAGATGCTGATTTACTCCGAAGAATGCTGGAGTAACTCAGCAAGGGAAGAGTGAATACAAGGAAAAGCAGATGCTGGTTTACCAAACAAGACACAAAGTGCTGGAGTAACTCGACAGGTTCGGCAGCATCTATGGAGAACATGAGTAGGTGATGTTTCGGGTCGAGACCTTTCTTCAGATTGATTGTAGAGTTCAGAAATTGACCCTTGGCCTGTAATATCTGTGCTGAAAATGATGCCATGGCCAATTCTTATCTGCCTGATATAAACCATATTTCTCCATTCCCTGCATTTCTGTGTGCCTATATGCAAATCTATTAAATGTCACTATAGTATCTGCCACTATCACCACTGTCTGCAGCGGGTTGCAGGCACAGATCACTCTGTGCAAAAAAACACTTGCACCGCACATCTCCTTTAAACATTACCCCAGTCACCTAGCCACACTCATTGTTCAACACATGGTCCAGTACGTTTCCTTCACGGGTTGGGCTATCCACATATTGCTTCAAGAAAGCGGCTTGGATACTGCTAAATTCTGCCCCGTCTAAACCTTTGGCATTGAACGAGTTCCAGTCAAAAGGTACACAAAAGGCTGGAGAAACTCAGCGGGTACAGCAGCATCTATGGAGCGAAGGAAATAGGCAACGTTTCGGGCCGAAACCCTTCTTCAGAGTTCCAGTCAATACTGGGGAAGTTAAAATCACCCATTAAGACAATCCTTTTGGTTTGACATCTATTGGTAATCTGTCTACATATCTGTTCCTCAATCTCCTGCTTGATATTGGGGGGCCTATAAGGAAATCACATAGTACTTGCACCTTTCTTATTTTTAAGCTCTACCAATGTCGCCTCAGCAGACGTATCCTCCAGTATGTCCTCTCTGTGGCTGCCGTGACAGTCTCCCTGATTAGGAGCAACTCCTCCATTTCTTTTCCCTCCCTCTCTACCATCTCCGAAACATTGAAAGCCTGGAGCAATGATCTGCCAGTCGCGACTCGCAACCACGTATCTGCAATAGTCAGAATATCATGGTCTCAAGCACAGATCCAAGTTCTGTTCATCTACATTTCTCACAATATAACTTGCATTGAAATAAACACACTTCCGCCCCTCAGATTAATCATATTCCCTTTTCCAGCCTGTCATTCCGTTGAGACCTACTAATCATAACTTCTACCTTCCCATCGCTCCTTCCAATTTATGACCTACTACACTGGTTCCCAACTTAACCCCCCCCCCCCCCCAAGTTGGAGCAATGTAGAAGGCCAAAGATAGAAAGGTCATAACGGGAGTGTATGGAAATGAAAGTGATGGGCAAATGGATGTTTATGATCACCAAAGCAGACTGAAGGGAAGTGTTCTCTAAAGCATAACGCTAAGTGCTGGAGTAACTCAGTAGGTCAGCCTGAATCTGTGGAGGAAATGGGCAGGTGATGTTTTGGGTCAGGATGGAGGGAACCTGCTGAATTTCTCCAGGATGTTGTGTTTTGCTCAAGATTCCAGTATCTGCAATTCCTTGTGCCATTGTTCTTTTAAGTAGTTTGGTTTATTAAACATGGAGGAAGTACCCTAATCTGGAAGAAATATAAGAGAATCTCCTTTTTACCTGCAAGGAATGTTTTGGCTCTTGCATGGTGGGATGGAAAAGATAAAAGGCAGGTGTTGAATCTCCGACAGTTGCATCGCAAATTGCCATAAGAAAGGGAATGAATATTGGTGGAGATGCAGAGAGTGAATTTGGTAATCATAGAGGGAGTAGACCTTTGGAATGCCAAAATGGCAGGGTAGGGAAAGGTTGTATTTATGGTGGCATCAGTTTGACGGTGGCAGAAGTTACGGAGAAAAAGTGACGTAAGTTACCATTGAAATGTAAACTTAATGCAGGGCGAGGACCAGGGGAAATCTATTACCTGTTAGAGCAGAAATGCAAAATGGAATAGTGTATTTTGTGTCCTCTAGCAACTAAGATAGAGTGGAACCCATGGTTAAGGATAGAGAATTACATCTTAGAAGCATGGTGTCAAATGGCATTGGTAGATTCATCCATCGATATCAATTTTTAGATTATCTAAATTAATTGACCTATTAAAATTGACTAACTTTGCATTTGCTTCCAGGCAATTCCAGTATGTAGATTTATAATCTCCTTCATAAAACCACAATTCCGATTTAACAAGATTTCCATCTAGCTCTTCGAGCCTACTCTGCCATTTATCAATATTGTGGCTAATCTTCTATATCAATGTCATTTTCCTGGACAATCTCTGTATTACCTGATTCCCTTAATATTCAGATAGGAATAAGTTTCTAATATCGAATAATTTCTGACATGTTCTAAATGAATCCAATGACTGAGCCATCACAAAATAATGGACTACAGAATTCCAAAGACTCTGAGGGAAAAAATATCACATTATCTAGGCCCTAAAAGGGCTATATGTTATTCTGAGATTGTGAAACTTCTCAGCCGGATGAAACATCCTATCTGAGTCCACCTTATCCTGGGAGGATTTTGAGAATTTAAATGAGATCTCCTCTCATTTTTCCAAACTCCAGAGAATACAGGCCTAATTATCCAATCTCTCCTCACGTGGTAGACCCAACTTGTCGGGAACCAGGCCAATAAATCTTCATTGCACTCGGTCTACAGCAAGCATATCTTTTGTAGGTAAGGAGAGCAAAATCCGACAAAATACTAGAATGTAATCTCATCGAGATCCTATATAATCACACTAACACCTCTTTACTCAGTTCAAATCCAATGTTAAAAGCCAACATATCATTTGCCCTCCTAACTGCTTCCTGCACCTGGACGTTAGCATTCAATGCCTTGCACGCAAGGACATCCAGGTCTTTTTTAATTTCAATGTTTCCCACTATACCATTTTAACAATACTCTGCTTTTTTGGTTTGTACACCATAGTGAATGATCTCAATTTTTTTTAGAGTACACAGAAAAGTTTGAAGAAGAGTCCTGACCTGAAACATCACATATCCACGTTCTCTGGGGATGCTGTTTGATGCACTGAGTTACTCCAGTATTGGTGTCTTTCCAAAGAAAAGATAGCATTGGTATCAGGATTTTTTTTGTAATGGTCTAGCTGTACTCTATTAAAATTGAGATCTAGTTTAGCCTGGTGTTCAGCTCCTCTCTATTGTGGGGAAGAAGGATGAAAGATGATGCCCATGATCACACCAGGCTGAATCAGGAGGATGTGAAATGCAGTACAGCGCAGGGATCTTGTGCAGGGATTGCACTGATTTTTTTGAAAGACAAGAGGATTGAGGGCAATGGGGAAATGACAAAGAAGAGAAAATG
Organism: Amblyraja radiata; assembly: GCF_010909765.2. Taxonomy (NCBI): domain Eukaryota; kingdom Metazoa; phylum Chordata; class Chondrichthyes; order Rajiformes; family Rajidae; genus Amblyraja; species Amblyraja radiata. Next base: position 28,956,509 of record NC_045974.1, on the reverse strand, counting down.
GGCCTGGGCAGATCAGTCATGATTATTTTGAATGGTGGGGCAGACTTGAGGGATTGAATGGCCGGCTCAGTCTCCTAGTTCCATACGGTATTATGTTGTTAAGAACAATTATAACCAAACTCTGAATTACAAGTGAAGTGAACGTGACCACATAATCAAAATGTGTTGTGAGAAATTCTTTATTGATAGCAATTTAGATGTTTTAAACCCATCGATAATCGTTGATTAGTAGTTATTGACTATTGTTGAAAGATTTTAAATGTAACCAAAAGTGTTTAAAAATAGGAGTCGAGAATAGAATGGACTATTGTATCTGGTTAATTGTTTATGATGGCAATTTTCTGCATTTATTGTGGAAAGGAAATATTTATTTTTTGATAAAACGTGAACAAATCAAAAACTCAGTGAATTAGGAAAGAAATAACAAAGCAATTTTGTCATTAGAGTAAAATCGTAGTTTAAAATACTCTTGAAAAACATTAATTTCCACGTGGGTTGTCTTTTTTTTACAATTGCTATTGAATCTGAGCCTTGCTGAATCTGAGGTTTTTCATATGCTGCCACAATTTTCATTATCTCAAAATGTCTGTGGCTGTGCTAATTTCATTCAGATGGAGCACTTAACTACTCTCATCCAAGAACTTGTAGCTAGTTGGATCCATTTTTTGCTTTGTTGCCAACCAAATGATTTCATGTAAACATTTTCGACAGACAGAATCCTGCTAAAACAAATGTGCCTTTAGTGCAGCTAGACTAGAGTTCCTGCATCATTTGCAGAGATATGCATGCTTAGAGCACATGCAGATCAATATCTCAAGTGTTGAGTTGCAGTCATTTCCCCAACTCTGAATAATTCTGTATCCTTTTGGAGACTATGAGCTTAATCCGTATCGCATATCCGCTGTCAAATGCACCATTCGTGTGGGTTTTTTGTACCTTTCTGTGAATTTTGTTGCAATTTCTCAGAGCCTCAGCCAATCTATACATCAGCATTGGACTACAGTTATGATTTTGGCAAAATCAAAATCTATGTTCCACAAAGAAATGTAAACTAGATGCTTCACCCAAAACATAAAGGTTTTGTCTTCCCATTCCACCCTAAAGGCCTGTACTGTGAAATCGAAATATGGAGATGCAAGAGACTGCAGCTACTGGAACCTTGAACTAAACAAACTGCTGGAGGAATCCAGCAGGTCAGGCAGCATGTCTCTGAAGACCCAAACATTCTTTGTCTATGTCCCTCCACAGATGCTGCCTGACTCGCTGAGTTCCTCCAACAGTTTGATTTTAGTCTGCAAATGGCCAAAATGTGGAGAAAGGTTATAAGATCTGCATTAAACTCTAATTTAAGTCGGTGGAAAATCCAACCATGCTCTTTGCTATTGAATGCAGGAAATTTAATGCAATAAGCATGTCATGGTGCATCCCATTAGCCACCTTCTCTGCTGATGGTTTCAACTGCATCCTGTGTAATAGAACTTCTATATGACTGTGCCTTCCAGCAAACAAGCATGCACACTATACTTTGCTCCTTGTTTCAGCTGCAGTGTTGTCAAGGTCAGTGTTTCACAACATTCACATCTCGCCTGTATGTTATTCTAAAAATATTGCTCGCAGTGTTACATTCTGAGCTGGTGCCTGCTAGATTGATATTATCTTTTTCATCATGGTATTTTCCCAAATGAACTGGTCTTACAACTTAGAATTGTACTGGATGGTGATGTGGGCGCGTCTGGAGTGTTCTGTACAGTTTGACCCCTTCTTTAGGAATAATGTATTGTCATTGGTGACTGTCCAGTTTAATTGGTGACCGTGAGACAGTTTAATCTGTAAAATTTCTTGGAGTTTAGAAGAATGAATGATCCTATTGAAGCATATAAAATTCAAGGCATGCCTTCTTCGTTGGTTGGGGCATTGAGGACAAGAGTCAGGAAATCATGATGCAGCTTTATTGATCTTTGGTTAGACCATATTTGGAGTATTGCGTGCAGTTCTTGTCACCACAATACACGAAGGATGTGGAGATGTGGCGGCATAGTGGTGCAGAAGTAGAGTTGCTGCCTTACAGCGCCAGAGATTCTGGTTCGATCCTAACTATGAGCGCTGTCTGTATGGCGTTTGCACATTCTCCTTGTGACCTCGTGGGTTTTCTCCGGGTACTCCGGTTGCCTCCCACACTCCGATGATGTGCTGGTTTGTAGGTTAATTGGCTTCTGTTAATTGTCCCTAGAGTGTAGGAAATAACCAGTGTACAGGTGACCACTGTTCGGCGTGGACTTGGTGATCCGAAGGGATTGTATCCACGCTGTCTCAAAACTAAATTTTGGAAAGGATGCAAAAGAGATTTACCAGAATGACGCCTGGATTAGAAGGTATTAGCTATAAGGAGAGGGTGGAGAGACTTGGATTTTTTTCTGAAATGCCAGAGACCTGATACAAGTATATAAAATTATGAGAGGAATAGAAAGGGTGGACTTTTTTCCCAGGGTGGAATTATCAAAGACCTGAAGACCTAAGATGAGAGAGATGCAAAATTAAAAAGATATGTGTGGGGCAAGTTCTTTACACAGGAAATGAAGGGTGCGTGGAACCCTGAGGGTGGTGATGGTGGAGGCAGGTATGACAGTGACGTTTCAGATACTTTTGGATTGGCATGTGGATATGCAGGGAATGGAGTGGTATAGATCACATGCAGGCAAATTAGATTATTTATCTTGGCATTATTTTCGGCACAGACATTGTGGGCCAAAGGGCCTGTTCCTGTGCTGTATGTGAAACCATAGCATGGTGGATATCCAACTAATTCTATTAGTAGAGAGACTCAAATGAAGGATCACAGTCACAAGATAAAGGGGACTGTCATGCAAAACAGAGGTGCATATGGAATTTATTTTCTTAAAGTGTATTGAATCTGTGGATTTTTTTTTTCCAGAGGAATATGGAGTCTAGATATATTTGAAGAAGTAGTCGAATTTTTGAAAGATTGGGGAATTGGGTGGGGAGGGAGCTAAATGTTCATTTGAAAATCAACAGGGACCGTCATTGCTTCTGGGTGAGTGCTGTCCTGCCCTGCAGGACAGAGAAAAGTGAAACAGGTTAAGGCCTGTCCCACTTAGGCGACTGCAGGAGACTATGTGGTCACCACATGTTCGCGGGTGGTTGCTGGGTAGTTGCCGTCATAGTCGTGAGGAGTTCCCACTTTCTGGGAACTAGTTGCGGCCTCATTATGGTCGCCGCAAATTTTTCAACATGTTGAAAAATTAGCGGCGACCAGAATGAAGCCATGGAGAGTAGCGACAATTCTCATGCCGTAGGTGCAGTGGTAGTTGGTTGCCAGGAGGTCGTAGGTTCTAGTAGGCTGTAGTCGGTGCTGACCAGTGAATTTCATTGGTTCATTGGGGGGAAAAAACGTAAGCAGTAGTTTTCAGAACCAAGGATAACCGACCAGTAATGTTAATGTCCGCCGAGCTTCACAGCCGTGTATCTCTGGCTTCTTAAAAGTTGTCTCCACTCCTTCTTCCCCCCTCTTTTATTGGACTTCCATGACCCTTCCCGTACACCATGCTTTCATCGTCTTAATTACAGTGGCAACCTTCCTGTTCATCGTGGTGTGTGCCTGTATCACATTGGCTTTGCACCGTGTGAATTTCACTCCGACAGTGCTCCCCCCCGCTTGCCCTGTCCCCCGCCTGCATAACGGACTGGTGAAGGAAGCGATGTGTGTATGTGTGTTCCACACTGACAATCGCCGTTTTTGCAGGCGACTGCCGGCGACTTGACAGTAGCCGGCAGTCGCCTGAAAAATCGCCTAAGTGGGACAGGCCCATTAGTATCATGAGCAAGAAAAACAAAGCTTTAGAGGAACTCAGTGGTTAAGCAGCATCTGTGGAGGGAAATGAGTATGGTGTTTTAGGTCGGGATCCTTCTACAGACTGAAGAAGGGTCCTGACCCAAAATGTTGTCTGTCCATTTTCCTCCTTGGATGTTGCCTGCCTTGCTAATTTCCTGCAGCACTTTGTTTTCTGCTCAAGATTCACTTGTGTTTCTACTCGAGTGTCATGAAGTTTGTTTGGTGATGTGGCAGATGCTGTTACATGCTTCTGCATTTTGCATGCATATCTGACTGACATAAGCTTTAAGTCGATGGGCGAGGGGAAAGTGGTGAATTGCAACTGGAATTCTGGTGTGCTTGGAAGGTAATGGAATTTGAAGGTACCTTCACTTTCGTGGAAACTTATTTGAAACCATTGAGCTATTTGAGGTACTCTATTCATTTTGTGTGCTTGATGGTTGGTGCTGACTTGTTGGGTGAAAGACCTGGTTCCATACTATATGACTACAACAGTGGCAAGAACCAGAGATCCGATCAGCTAATTGTAATTGAATGGCAGGGTAGATACAAGCTTTCCCCATATCCCTCTTTCTTGTGCTCAGTTGCGATTTATATGAGAGCTTGTGCCTGTTTCAGATAAGGCACAAGGGGAAAGATGAAAAGGTGAAAATTGTATGTAAAAAAGGAATTAGAATTGTGGAGTCATAGAGTTGGAGTGATACAGTGTGGAAACAGGCCCTTCGGCCCAACTTGCCCACACCAGCCAACAATGTCCCAGCTACACTCGTCCCACCTGCCTGCGCTTGGTCCATTTCCCTCCAAACCTGTCCAATCCATGTACCTGTCTAACTGTTTCTTAAATGATGGGATAGTCTCAGCTTCCTCCTCTGGCAGCTTGTTCCATACACCCACCTCTCTTTGTCTGAAAAGTTACCCCACGGATACCTATTAAATATTTTCCTCTTTTCCTTGAACCTGGTCCTAAATATTTTCCCCTTCACCTTGAACCTTGTCCTCAATTCCCCTGCTGTCTCCGCCTCTTCCTTTCTTCCCCCCCCCCCCCCCTCCACTCCTCCCGACATCAGTCTGAAGAAGGGTCTCGACCCAAAATGTCGCCTATTCCTTCGCTCCATGGATGCTGCCTCACCCGCTGATTTTCTCCAGTTTTGTCTACCCATGGGATCCCATCACTGGCCACATCTTCCCATCTCCTCCCCTGTCGGCTTTCTGCAGCGAACGCTCCCTCCGTAACTCCCTGGTCAATTCGCCCCTTCCCACCCAAACCACCCCCTCTCATGGCACTTTCCCTTGCAACTGCAGGAAATGCTACACTTGTCGCTTTTCCTCCCCCCTTGACTCGATTCAAGGACCCAAGCCCTCTTTCCAGGTGCGGCAGAGGTTCACTTGCACCTCCTCCAACCTCATCTATTGCATCCGCTGCTCTAGATGTCAGCTGCTCTACATCGGTGAGACCCAGAATTGATCCTGAATATGGGTGCTGTCTGTATGGAGTTTTGTTTTCTCGTTTATAACATTGTTTACAGATTACTATGTTTGCTTATTCTGTTGTGCTGCTGCAAGTAAGGATTTCATTGTTCTAACTGGGACGTGAGAGAATAACACACTCTTGACTCTTGACTTGCGTCGCTAATGTGTGGGATAGAACTAGTGTACGGGTGATCGGTGGTCGGCATGGACTCGGTGAGCCGAAGGGCCTGTTTCCACGCTGTATCTTTAAATTAAGCTAAAAACACTAAAACCAGAGGAAATCTAAAGAAGGGTCTCTACCCGAAACGTCACCCAATTTCTTCTATCCAGAGATGCTGGCTGCTCCATGGAGTTCCCCCGCACAATTAAAGCATGGAATAGTCTTCACCCTACCATAGGTACCCAACCAGACGCAACTACATTTAAGGTGGCTCTTTTTTCCCAAGAACCCTTTTTTTGCTTAAGTCCAAGTCAAGAGAGTTTTATTGTCATATCTCCCAGATAGGGCAATGAAATTCTTGCTTGCTGCAGCACAACAGAATATGTAAACATAATACAGAACAGGAGATAAAAGTTCAGTGTGTCTATATACCATAGACCATATATATACACGATAAATAAACAGATGAAATGCAATAGGCTGTTATTTTTCAGAGTTTGGTGGTGGTGGGTCCACCAGTTTCAATTCCATTTGGAATATTTTTGGAGGGCCAGGAAACCAAGAAGCAAGAGTTACTTCAGCTCCAGGCAGTGATTCTGCGTTGATTTTCAGCGGTCACGGTGAGGCAGCAACCGGAGAGCAATGGCAGCCAGATCTCCCACAATGCAAAGGGAGGGAGAAAGTGGCCGACGCCAATTAGTTGCCATGCATGTTCAGGGCAGCACATGCGCACAACTACTGCCGATGATGTGCTGGCCATGGTTGTGTGCATGTACAGGGGGAGGATGTGCAGGCCATGGCAGTGCGCATGTGTAAGGCGGCCTGCCGTACCGAGCGGAGAGCCGAGAGCCGGACACGGATGGCAGGCGGAGACGGAGAGTGACAGTTAGAGAGGGGGCCCGCTCAGAATTAAATGATAGGTGTCCCGGGTGCTTGCCAAGCCGGGCAAAATGGCATGGCTTTTAGGTTACCCCGCAGGACTGTAGATTGCCATTGGCACCCGGGCAACCGCTAATTTCGAGCCCTGCTGGTCCCAATACGCTCCCCCACTGACATTAAATTTGGGAATTAAGAGAAAGTAAATTTGAGGAGTTTTTGAAAGTGAAAAGATGTGGGAATAGGCACAGGGCCTGTGGTTGTAGTGGAGAAGTGATGATGTATCATATGATTAAGCAAATTATTACTACAAGACTCTTAGTGATATTGTGACTGATTATCCTCAACCCTGAGGGACTGCCTAAGAAGAACTGGGAATAAAATTGCTTACTTGCATTTGCAAAGAAGATGATTGGTAAACAAGATGAAAAATGAACTTGCATTAACCTCTTATCCATCTAATCTCATAAAGCCTTGCAAAGAATCATATATCCCAAAATGGAACGATGAATTTTTTACTTGCAGCAGCACAATAGATATGTAAATGTAGTACTCTGTAAACACCATAATAAACAACAGTGCAGCTTGACCAGAGTTTTATTACAGCAACATTTGCAGAGATATGCATGCTTAGAGCACATGCAGATCAATATCTCCAGTGTTGAGTTGCAGTTATTTCCCCAACTCTGAATAATTCTGTATCCTTCGATGAAGGCAGGTTTGTGGATACTTGATCTTCCTCTTCCAAAGTAAACAATCAATTCCTTGGATTTACTGATGTTGTGAGCAAAGTTGTTGTTCAGGCACCATTTGGTGAGACAATCTATCTCCCCCCTATACTCTGACTCATTTTCATCTTTAATTCGTCCAACAATGGTGGCGTTGTCGGCAATTTTGTAGATGGCGTTGGATCTGTGTCAGGATACATTGTCATCAGTGTAGAGTGAATAGAGCAGGAGGCTGAGCACGCAGCCTTAAGATGCTCCTGTGCTGATAGTTATTGAGAAGTGTTACTGCCAATTGATGTAGATTGTGGTCTGTAGATAAGGAAGTCGATGATTCAGTCGCAGAGGGATGCGCAGAGAGAGACTCAGTTCCCTGAGCTTGGTAACCAGTTTGGAGGGGGTGATTGTGTTGAACGCCAAGCTGTAGTCTATGAACAACAGCTTGATGTATGCGTTTTTATTGTTCAACTGGTCTAGTGTGGAGTGAAGAGCCAGTGAGATTCTGCCGAGGTTCGCCCGTGTTGGAGCTCTGCACAGCTTGGACTGTGGACTTCGGAAGCCGCGGTCTCCAGTAAGAAGTGGCGGATTCGGAATCTCCAAGCCGCAGAGTGTGTTCCGATGCTGGAGTTTCGATCATCCCGGCAAGAGGGCCTGTACATCGGGCTGTCTGTAGCGGCGATAGCGGAGGTTCATAGGCCCCGACCACGGGTGAACAAAGAGGAAGATGACTGAACTTCATTGCCTTCCATCACAGTGAGAAACGTTGATTCTCTGTGATGGAATTTCTTACTTCTCTGGTATAAATATTTTCAAATTGTACTCGGAGAAGACTTATTTTGTTCACCATTGTGTAGAACATATCTTAAATACCCTAAAACAAGCAATAACTCAATTTTGACAAAATTGTGAGTTGCTTCCTTTTGTCAAATTATGGCAGAATACAGCTCAACCCTTCCAAGACACACTGGTCAACCTGAGTAGCACCTTCAGCCTTCAGCAGCAGGCTGGTTCCACCAAGAACACCACAGGAGATCCTTATTCCCTGTAGCTATCAAACTATACAACTCTGCCCCCCTCTGTCATGGGGGCAACTGACCCCCCCCCCAATTATTTCCACTCGTCACTTTAATTTCATGTTTCATGTATTTTGTGTTTTTATTACTGTTGGCAGATCAATTTCACTCCTGGGATAAATAAAGTTCTAATCGTATCGTAAGCTTTGTTGTTTAGTGAAGAGGCATAATTCCTACAACCAAGGCTTCACCAGTGACCACACCATACTGCATTAGAAAAAGCCAGACTGAGCATTCCTACAAAAGTTGCTCATACTAAAGCTTGGCTTTTGGAAGTTCAAGAATCCCAGCTGCATTTCCACATTCTGTAACAATTTAAAAATGATGTCCCTGTGGAATATTCTAAAACTTTGAACACCACGTCTTCTGGCCAGAGGAATTTTATTCCAAGCACTGTCGCAGTGTTCTGAAATCCATTTCATGAGTGGTTTAATAAGATGTGAGAAACTCATTACCTATACATTGTTCTGCAAGTTTACTAGATTGAAGATATTTTTTGCTCCTTGTAATTGTTGAATATGCCTGCTGTTTGTCATTATGCTCTTTGATATCTTCAGTAATAAATGTTTATACCCTAATTAATAATGAATGTTTAGAAAAGCTGTTAAAAAGCTAATAAATTACTCTTGAACATAGTTTTTATAAAGTGCTTGATATTCAGGGAAGTTTAGTGATTCAGTCTCATTGTTTCACAGTCCATGCCCCACCCATGATCTGTTGGAAATCCCATCAGTTTTCACATCTGGCATGGTTTAGCTATCATATCCCAGAATCCTCAAGTAACTGCAAAGTTGGCAAATGAATTAGGTGTTGCACAATTTTACTTTAACTGTTTTTGCAAGAGCCAGATCAGTTTCTGCAGCCAATTCCCTGGTTATTTCTGTGGAAAGTTTGAATCTGCAAGTCACATGATGATTCATCGGCATTGCAAGATATGTGATTTAATGAGGTTTTAACTGTTGTATTGTAGCTGAAGATAACGATGAAGAAGAAAACCTGTCTTTAACGATCAGTGACTAATGCTCAAAGCCTAAACACTGTTAATTATTTGACGTTGTTCCACCAGTAACGATAAGCCAGAACAGTACATTTCCTGTTCTTTATGCCATAAACCCATTCTTTACAAAATGATAACTAGAATTTAGTTCACTGTTTGGAATATAAAGACAAAATACTGACCAGTTATTTCTAGGTTTATTTTTTCTGTGAGATAAACAGAAAGCAATTTTTCCAATTTTTAAATACTGTGTTTTTGGTGATTGTGTATATTGGCCATGTATCCAATAGGGTGCACCACATCCCAAAGACATGCAGTTCAATTAGCCTCCAAATTGTCCTTGGTGTGTAGGGAGTAGATGAGAAAGTGGGATAACATAGGTTGTACTTCCAGCTGTCAATGTACTCTCCTCAAACAAAGACAAGAATTGGCCAAATGTTGAAGCCAAGCAGAAAATCCTGACCAGTCCTTCAACCTCAACTTCACAGTCCCATAGACTAGAGCTGATCTGACTTGAATCTTCCCACAGCTGCAAGTTTTCTGGCTGCTAATTTTAGAAAACCAGCACAGGAAAACCTTCAGTAACAAAGAAGGTATGAGATGATGAAAATAAGGTTGCTCATCTGTTTCCTTGCTTTACTCGTTTTGCCTTCTGTTGTTTTCCATCTGCTTTGATTTGAAGAAGAGTCTTGATCAGAAGCGTCAGCCGTTTCTTCTCTTCAGAGCTGCTGCCTGTCCAGCTGAGTTATTCCAGCATTTTGTGTCTACCTTTGATTTGAATGGATCTGGGCTCAGGGCCCATGTTCAAGTTGTCCCGGTTATTGCTCAAAAACAGTTTCTGGACATAATTGAAGCAGATTGTGCTTTTGTCATGTGGACAACCCTTGGCTCAATACAACTTTGTACCAACTAGTTCTGATTTAATACTTTTAACAAACCATTTCCGACCAGAAACCATGTAGGGAAAGGGAAATATATTGAGAAAGAATGAGGAGGTGAACCTGAGGCTTTTGAAAATCAAAAGAAGGAAATACAAAAACAGAATGAAAAACAAAAAATGCTGGAAACACTCAGCGGTTCAGGCTGTATCTGTGGAAAGTGAATCAGTTACATTTCATTGTGAGATCTTTCAACATAACCAACTGCAGGAGGAATTAAACAGGTCAAGAGGATTGTGGAGGCCAGTTGATGGTCGATGTTTTGGCTCAGTTCCTTGCATCAGGTTCTGGTGCAACATATATAAAATTGAGAATCATAGATGGGACAGGTGAACAGAACATTTTTCCATGGTGGAAATGTCAAAGTTTAGATGTCACAGCTTTAAGGTCAGAGGGGGAAGGTTTACAGGGGATGTGCAGACCAAGGTTTTTACATAGAGTGTGGTACATACACTGCCATGGGTGGTAGGATATATGAAAGTGCCATTTAAGAGGCTTTTAGATAGGGACATGGATATGAAGGGATATGGGTCATATGCAGGCAGAGGAGACATTGTGAGCTGAAGGGCCCATTTCAGTGCTGCACCATTCTACTTTCCATATCCAAACCTGTAACATCTTTTGGCATGATTTGCTGAGCTGCTTGATTTGCTGATTTGCTGAGTTCCAAAGTTTAGTTCCAGAGTTTAACAAAGTTTGATATTTTTATATTTATAAAATAAACTATATTCATAATATATGTAGAGTAAATGTAGCCAGTATGTAGCTCACTACTCTACATTCTCTGCACCAGCAATCCAATGCATCAACACCATTCATGTTCCTTCCTTAAAGAATACACCCATGAAACCTTTGAAAGGATGTTACATAGAGTCCAACCACTCGCTCTCCAGTGGTGGCTGGGCTCTAGACAAGTACATCCCCCACAAAGCCTTTGCAGTGGCTGCATTGAGCTTCCATGCATTCATGAGCATGTACTTGTGCATCTTGCAATGTGGCCATCAGAGGTATTTGTTTAGGGAAATCTGCTTGCACTGGAAGACTGACAGTTCCAGGCTGATTAAAATGCATCATGCACCAAATTGATGATCTTCCGGCAGGAGTTGATATTTGTCACGGTATGCATCCCTATTCCACTCATCACAGAGCCCACTGCTATGCAGCTGCAAGCAGTGAACCTTGACAATAACCACTGCATTGTTTACCAGACTTTTTTTGGCAAATGCACAGTTAACAGAGAGGTGGATGATCAAATCAACTGTACCTTGGATATCTCAAGGGCAGCATGCAATGGGAGTGAGCCTTCATCTGGACAGGCAAGATCTGATGGGGGCAGAGTCCCTCTCACTGCCAGCCAACTAGGACTTTGTATTTGGTTGTGAGATTCAGCAATGGCCATTCTGCCAAATTAGTATAAAAGATGAGATTCTACTTGTCAAGCAGACTGTCAAGTGACACTTGATATCTGTATATTTTGTTCTTAGCACAGCTCGAAGCAGCTATACACAAAGGTGCCCATCAGGATGAGGGCTGTGTTGGATACATTTGCACCACTTTATCTGGAGGCTTGTACATCATGGCCCACTGGAAACCTGGATCTCCAGATGAAATGGAAGATAGCTTGGGTGATTGCAAAAGTGCAGGAGTGGTATTTATGTAGAGCAATGCCTTATGACAAGGTTCCTGTTTACCATTGAAAGGGAGCACTGCTCCCATGGTTCTACTTTACTATAATTCATGTATACATTGTGTACGCGAGCAAAGAATCTCACAGTGCTTAGTCACATGTGACAATAAAGTATTCCTCTTAGCTGTCCTCAACTCGATTCTGAGCAATTTCAGCGAGTTGGCCCTGACAGTGAAGGGAAAGAGTTGCCAAAGAACATGGCCTCCCTCTTGCTGAGTTTGAGCATAACATGTTTGCATTTTTGTTCAGATAGGACCTTTCGTAGTTTTTTTAGATTTATGCTCAAATATGGAGCTAAAAATCATCCCAATGAATGCGACAAGTTTCCAATTGCAAAATAAATTTGCCTACATTTGTTCAAATTTAATCTACCATATTCAGTTCCTACTGTTTTAAAATTAACATCACCATGGGGAAAGAAATAAAAAAATTAAACTCTCAACTATGTTTATTCTGATCCAAGTTGGATTCTAGCTACCTCGTGCAAAGCCAAACTATGATATAATGAAGACAATATACTCACCTCCACCCAATTCCTTTGTTCTTTCTAATTTATTAACCAATTTGAGCTACCCTCAGAAAAATATGTAAATTGCTGGTGTAACAGTGGGTTAGGCAGCATCTCTGGAGAACATGGATGGGTGACATTTTGGGTTGGGGCCCTTCTTCAGACTGATACTAGATTCACAAGAGTTCAGGCACATGAATTTAATCAAAACTTCCCAAATTCTGACAAAACTAGACAGACTATATGTGGGTGAATGTTACCCCTCATAAACGTGGTTTACAGAGCAATTCTTAAAACGGTTAAAACAGCTTTCTATAATTGTTTTTCCTAATTAACCATTTCAAAGCTGGGAAAGTCATTACATCAAGCATGCAAAATCTCCTGTCAATTATCCCTAAATCAATGTAGCTTTCGGAACTAGCAATCTTTTCGACTTTGTGCTACTGGCACAGCTGTAAATATAAATTAATTGAATCAAAGGGGTTCCAGTTGTGGCGGAAAGAATAGGGATTTTATGTGGGCCACTGAGCAGTTCAATCACTTGAGAACCAACTTGAAAAGCTCAAAGCAAACCTGGCGTTTCAAAGGGAGATCAGGGTTACTGTGTTCATTGTCTCACTGAAAGTTGGGTCACCTCGGACACACCTGACCCTGTAGTAGAACCTGAGTGTTTTTCTATTTATTGTATGGACCTTATGAAATTCTCGGGCAAGGGGAAAGCAGCAGGTTTATGCAAAATGCTTCATGATGCACCAAGGTGACGGTTTTGACTCAATTTTGCTCCCCTGATCTAGAATACCTAATCATAACATGTTGCCCTTATTACCCACTGAGGGAATTTGCCTCTACTATCTTGTCGGAGGTCGAAATATCATCCAATGCTAATGCCAGGATAACAAATAGACCTCTTGATCGTGAACCCACTTGAGACAACAAACCCTGATTCATCACAGGTGACTTCAGTTACGCTGACTTTAGGATATACTCCTCAAATATCATCAGTATATCTCCTGCCCTACATGGGGTGTTAACACTTTAGACCATTGCTGCTCCACTATCAATAACAATTGTAACCACCCCATGCCCTCATTCGGCCTGCCTGATGATCTGTCATTGCTGCTCCTATCAACTTACAGACACCTCTTAAGAGAGCAATACAGCAGTTGTTGGAGGAGGCTGAGGGTTTACTTCAGACCTGCCTTAAGCCTGTGGACTGGAACATGTTCAAGACTCCATCTCCAACTGGCCTCTGGATTTCTTGACTAGTGGATTTCAGTTGGTTAGAATTGGCCATAACATTTCCTCCACCCTGACCATCAACACAGGTGTTCCTCGAGGTTGTGTTCTCAGTCCCGTGCTTCTCCCTGTACACCCATGACTGTGTGGCCAAGTATATTGCCAACTCAATCTTTAAGTTCGCCAATGTTACACTGATGTTTGCCAGATAAACAATGATGAGACCAAGTACAGGAAAAAGATTGTGAACCTTGTGTCGTGTTGTCAGGACAACATCCTAGCCTTTAACAACAACATTGCAAAAGAATTGGTGTTGACCTCTAGATGCGTAGGGGGTGTGGGAGTGAGTGAACAGAACCCTCTCCTCAACAATAGAGTTGCTATAGAGATGGTCAGCAGTTTCAAGTTCTTCGGCATCCATATCACCAACAATTCAACCTGGTCTTTTCACACTGATGTGGTAATGGAGGAATTACAGCAGCGTACAGCAGCGTACTTATTTATATAAAGATTTTCTTGAATTTCTGTTCTGACGCAATGCATATCAGCCTTGTATGGCAACTGTTCTGCTCTCTACTGTCTGGACCTGTAGAGAGTAGTGAACACAGCCCAGTCAACACACAGCAAGATGCAGGAGCTTGAAAACCTGCACTTCCAGACTTCAGAACAGCTTCTTCTTCCCCACTGCTATCTGTCTCCTGAACCAGTGTTCTCTTTCTCACCCCTTCTTGGACATGCTACTATGTAATCTCACTTTTAACTCGGACATAACTCTTAACTCTGCCTGATTCGCTTATTCCTTTATTGCCATTTAAGTTTTGCCATTATTTCAGATTGCACTACAATCTTCGCACCATTCTGCTGTTAATGCATTTATTGTTGTATCATTATCAGGGAATTTCATAGCACCCTAGTGTATATGATAATAAATTTAACTGAATTTGGAAGAGCTTTAGGACCAAGATGAGGAGAAATGTATTTATTCATTTGATGGCAGCTTGTGGTAGTCTCTATCAGAAAACAAAACGGTCAAGGAGGAGAAGGATAAATTCTGAGATGCAAAATGCATGAATGGGAGAGAGCAGGTATACAGTACTGAGATAGATGATCAGCCATGGCCATATTGAATGGTGGAAAGGTTTGATGGATTGAATGGCATATTTCTGCTTTTAATTTCTGTTTCTCTGCAAAGAAGCAGAATCCAACCCACATGCTCAACAGAGCTGAGCCGGCTCTCTTGGCTCTTGCTCCTTTTCAACCTCACAATTTTGGCACAGATCTATTAGGGTGTATCCTGCTGTGGAAGTCAGTTACACCCTGAGGCTGAGGGGAAGATTAGATAACCTGTTCATAGGTTTCTCAGTAAATGCCTTTGCAATTAATAGTTGCTGTGGAGATTTAAAGGTGATCTTATCATTCAACTGCTTTCTGTTCTCTACCTGCCCTTCCAAAAATAAACGCAATAATAATAATAATAAATAAATTTTATTTATGGGCGCCTTTCAAGAGTCTCAAGGACACCCTACAAAAATTTAGCAAGCAGAGGAAAAACGTGTAAGCGGAATGAAATAAATAGTAGAGACATGACTAGTACACAAATTAAAGACATAATTCAATTCAAAACACAATATGAGGCAATTCAAGCACAGATGAAAAGGGAGGGGGACGTGGGGCTAAGGATAGGCAGAGGTGAAGAGATGGGTCTTGAGGCGGGACTGGAAGATGGTGAGGGACATGGAATTGCAGATCAGTTGGGGGAGGGAGTTCCAGAGCCTGGGAGCTGCCCTGGAGAAGGCTCTGTCCCCAAAACTGCGGAGGTTGGACTTGTGGATGGAGAGGAGACCGGCTCATGTGGATCTGAGGGACCGTGAGGGTTGGTAGGGGGAGAGGAGGTCAGTGAGATATGGGGGGGTCAGATGGTGGAGGGCTTTGTAGGTGAGGACCAGGATTTTGTAGGTGATCCGGTGGGAGATGGGAAGCCAGTGAAGTTGTTTGAGGACTGGAGTGATGTGATGCCAGGATTTGGTGTGGGTGATGAGTCGGGCGGCTGCGTTCTGGACCAGTTGGAGTCGGTTGATGTAGGTGGAGCTGATGCCAAGGAGAAGTGAGTTGCAGTAGTCCAGTCGGGAGGAGATGAAGGCATGGATGAGTCTTTCAGCAGCGGGAGGTGTGAGAGAGGGTCTGATTTTGGCGATGTTGCTGAGGTGAAAGAAGGAGGTTTTAATGACATGGCGGATGTGAGGCTCAAGGGAGAGGGTGGAATCAAAGATCACGCCAAGGTTGCGGGCCTGGGGAGATGGGGAGACAGTGGTGCCGTCGATGGTGAGAGTGGGGTTATTGATTTTGCTGAGCGTGGCTTTGGAGCCTATGAGGAGGAATTCTGTTTTATCGCTGTTGAGTTTGAGGAAGTTATGTTGCATCCAGGTTTTTATAGCTGACAAACAGGAGTTGATATGGGAGAGGGGGGGGATTTGGTGCCGAGGTAGATCTGGGTGTCATCGGCGTAACAGTGGAAGTCCAGGTTGAAGTGGCGGAGTATCTGACCAAGGGGGAGAATGTAGATGATGAAGAGGAGGGGGCCGAGTACGGAGCCTTGGGGAACGCCTTGAGTGACTGTGGCTGTAGCAGAGGTGTGGTTATGGAGAGAGATGAAGTGGGATCTGTTGGAAAGGTTGGAACAGAGCCAGCTGAGTGCAGAACCTTCAATGCCAAGGTCCCCAAGTCTGGTAAGCAGGATGTTATGGTTCACTGTATCGAAGGCTGCACTCAGGTCGAGGAGGATGAGGATGTTGAGGGAACCAGTGTCAGCAGAGGTGAGGTGGTCGTTGAGGACTTTGAGGAGAGCAGTTTCTGTGCTATGGAGGGGGCGAAAGCCAGATTGGAGGGGTTCAAGTAGGTTATACGTAAGGAGGTGGGAATGAAGTTGCGACGCAACGATACGCTCCAGGGTTTTTGAAAGGAAGGGGAGGTTTGAGATTGGGCGGTAGTTAATGAGAGAGGAGGGATCAAGACCAGGTTTCTTTAAGATAGGTGTGACAGCAGTAGTTTTGAAAGCGGAGGGGACAATTCCTTGGGACAATGAGGAGTTGAAGAGATTAGTGAGGTAGGCGCAGAGAACGGGGAGGCAGGACTTCAGCAGGGGAGTGGGGAGAGGGTCGAGGGAGCAGGTAGTGGGTTTGGAAGAGCTGATGAGTTTGGAGATTTCAGTAGGGGTGACCAGGTCAAACTGGGAGAGGAAGCAGTGTGGAGGAGGGGTAAGGAGGTCAGTGGAGATGTTGAAAGGAGGGGCCTTGGTAGGTGGTGGAGTAGATGCTGGGGAGTCGGGTACAGGGGATAAAGATTGATAGATGGTGCTGATTTTATCAGCGAAAAAGTGGAGGAATGAGTTGCAGAGAACCGGAGTAGAGGTAGGGAGAGTGTTGGCTTGAGGCTTGAGGAGGTTGCCCACTGTGGAGAAGAGGGTTCTGTGGTTAAGGCAGGGGTCGGTGAATATGGAGGAGAGGTAGGCAGATTTTGCAGCAATGAGGGCATCTTTGTAGGCAGTGAGGTGGAGTTTGTAAGCTTCATGGTGATGAACACAAAATATCCCATTCAAGCGATAAAATGTATGAAACATGAAAGCTAAGATTTGTTTTTGTTAATGTGGCTGTGGAATTCCATATGCTGGAAAAAAGCCCCGTATTTTAATAGGAAGAATGTTATTATAAACCAATGTTTTGTAGATGAGGGTGGAAAGTGCATTGGCTCAAGGACATCTGATTTCAATTAATGTTTGACGATCTCATGCTGCTTGTTTTTCAGCTGCGAGCCTGGAATTATTGCAGTTGAAAAATAATAGGACTATTTGTGCACCACCCAAACTTCGTGACTTAAAACATCTAAGAATTCATCTCCTTAAAAGGATAATCTTTGGAAAAAAAAGTCAAAATTGTTCAGTTAGCCACAGAGTGAGCTGTATCTCATGTATTGAAGTGGGAAGGTGATTATTGAAGGGGAAGGGAGTTGAGAAGATGTGGATCCAAGGGAGGAAGTGCAGAGTGGAAAGGGATTTGAGGGAGGAGGCAATGAAGAAGGGGGGCGATCATGGTGAGGCAATGGGCTGTGGGAGGGGATCAGAGGAAAAGATTGTGGAGCAAGATCATTTGTTTTTGTGTGTTCCTGCGTGTGTATGTATATGTGTATAGTCAGAGTATGCAAGTCTGCATGTGTGTGTGTGTGTGTGCGCCAAGTCTCTGCAGCAAAACTCAGTTTCCAGTTG
Organism: Amblyraja radiata; assembly: GCF_010909765.2. NCBI lineage: Eukaryota > Metazoa > Chordata > Chondrichthyes > Rajiformes > Rajidae > Amblyraja > Amblyraja radiata. The sequence continues at coordinate 28,938,731 of NC_045974.1, read as the reverse complement.
TCTTGTGTCCCCTTGACATTGGACAAGACACCACTCCAACAAGTCTGTGTTTGCTGGTGTGAAACAGCCACTTCACATCAAAATAATTCACACATAGGTATTACGTAGGCTGGAGTGGAAGCAAGTCATCTTCCCTCTTGGGCACTGTCTAAGAAATTGATTCCCTACCTCACAGAATTAAGAGACCAGGGTCTGTGAGAACTATGACTTGGGTAGTAATACTAACATTCCTTATGTCAAATTGAAGATGGCCCTAAATATTGAATGCAGCTTTTTTAATTAGGGATAGATAGTGATAGAATGGAAGAATTTCTGTTTCTGACATACTATCCAGATATGTAATGTACATTATAACAATGATTATCACTGATGTTTCCAATGAATGGAAACAGGCCAGTTTGTTAAGGCCTATTCCAAGATAGTAAAACTGAATGAATCAATGAGTAAGTGTACTATGTTATCTACTTATCCTTGAAATGTAGGATAATTATCATCAGCAGGTCCTCTGTCACTAGCTTCTTGCTAATCACCATTGAGCAGATATCGATGGACCATAAATATTGTGGCTGTGAAACAGGCTAAAGGCTGGGAATCCTGAGATTTGTGAATCAACACTTGACACGGCAAAACCTTTCCATTATTTGCAAGACTATTGCAAAACATATCAATCTTCTGCACCAATTTGAATTTGGAACTTCAAGGTTTTTGTTTGAATAAAAATCTTCTTCCACCATTTCATCTTGTGCAATTGTGTTTGTTTTTGCCTTCCTCTTATGGGATACAGGCATGGTCAGAAAGGTTTGCAGTGGGATGCATTCCACATACATACATGAGTGCGGTTCTTTCAACATTCAGAAAGCTCAAAGCTGGCCTGTTTGATTGGCTCCTCATCCAGCACCCTAAACATTCATACCTTTGAACATCTATGTATCATGGCTCATCTGTGTTCACTTTACTAATTGCAATTCAGTTACTAATTTAGACTACTTCAACAGCATCTCTCAAACTTGCAACCTCTAAACAAGAAGGACAAGGGCAGTAGGTTGACAAGAATATCACCATCTTCAGTTCCCCATCAAAATTATAAACCGCCTGATTTGTAACTAAATTGTCGTTCCTTCAAAGTTGTTGGGTCCAATTTCTGGAACAACATATCCAATAGCTTTAGGTTTATTATTGTCATGTGTACCGAGGTACAGTGAAAAGCTTTGCTTTGCATGCTATTTAAACAGATCAGATATACATGAATAATATCAAGTCATAGAGCAAAGGGGAAGATACAGAGTGCAGAAGATTGTGCACAGCATTATTGTGCAGCAGTTCCATAGACGAAGTCCAATGTCCACAATGAGGTAGAGGTGAATCACTAAGCGATCATCAGAAGGATTGCAATGGATCAAAATCATGGCCTATATCAACTTCTTAAGGGAATTTACACAATTTCCACAACTGCACATAAGAACCACATACATTTGCAATAATTGTGGGGTTAACGCAAGAGTAGGAATTATTTTGACCAGAGCTGCTAAATTGTATAATTTTCAAGCCACATTAACAAGAACGTTACCATAATTTGGATCTGAGTTTTGTTAGTTTTCTGCACTAAGAAGTTCTGGTCCCTAAAATCCTGCTTTGCACCTGCAGGTCACTTTCCACTATATAGTTGTAGCTCTTTGATAAAGCAACATGGGTAAATAAGGCGATGGAGGAAATTATATACAGTAAACCCCCCATTATTATAGACTTCTTTATAATGGATTTCTGCGAACTTCACCGACAGGCGAGGCTGTCAATACCAGCCCTCACCACCTCTCCGGCCATTTCCAGGCCGAGCGTCCGACGCCACCCCTGACCTGCAATGCCAACCCTGCTGTTTCCAGGCTGAACCTACTGACAATCACCGCTAGGCCAGCTACCTACGACGGGCCACACTGCCTCACCGGCTGCTTCCAGCCGGACCAACTGCACTCACCATCAGCCCACACAGCTTCCTCCACTGCTTCCAGGCTGTGTCTACCACTGCCAAGGTTTCCACGACCCATTCCTATGCTCTAGCTGCCCGCGGGCCACGACCGATGACTCTGACTATCCATGCCTCATCTCGCCTGAATTCCTGGCCCAGATCCAGGCTGAGAGTCTGAAGCAGAATCTTGACCTATCCATATTGCTGGAGATGCTGCCTGAGCTGCTGAGTTACTCCTGCACTTTGTGTCCTAATGTGTACTAATCAACATCTGTAGTTCTTTGTTTCTTCTACATGTACAATGATACTCTATTACTCGGTAAAACCTTACTTGGTTATAGAGGACACCTTCCTATTGATAAAGAAAGAGAACACATTAGTATTGGTATATTATAGTCATGTATACCGATATAGTGAAAAACTTTGTTTTGCGTATACCTAGACAGATTATACCTTTCATAGGTAAAGCAAAAGAGAAAATAAGCAGAGTGTAGAATATAGTGTTACAGCAACAGAAAGCACAGGTAAGAAAATGAGTGAGTGCCATAATGGTTAAGAAAGAACTGCAGATGCTGGAAAAATTGATGTGGGGGTGGGGGGTGGGGGGTGGGGGGTGTGTGGGGGGGGGGCGGGGGGCGGGAAGAGGATAGGAAGAGGCGGAGACAGTGGGCTGTGGGAGAGCTGGGAAGAGGAGGGGAAGGAGGGAGAAAGCAAGGACTACCTGAAATTGGAGAAGTCAATGTTCATACCGCTGGGGTGTAAACTACCCAAGCGAAATATGAGGTGCTGCTCCTCCAATTTGCGGTGGGACTCACTCTGGCCATGGAGGAGGCCCAGGACAGAAAGGTCGGATTTGGAATGGGAGGGGGAGTTGAAGTGCTGAGCCACTGGGAGACCAGGTTGGTTAATGCGAACTGTGCGGAGGTATTGGGCGAAGCGATCGCCAAGCCTGCGCTTGTTCTCACTGATGTAGAGCAGTTGACACCTAGAGCAGCAGATGCAATAGATGAAGTTGGAGGAGGTGCAGGTGAACCTCTGCCTCACCTGGAAAGACTGCTTGGATCCTTGGATGGAGTCAAGGGGAGAGGTAAAGCAAAAAGTGTAGCATTTCCTGTGGTTGCAAGGGAAAGTACCAGGGGAGGGGGTGGTTTGGGTTGGAAGGAACAAATTGACCAGGGAGTTGCGGAGGGAGTGGTCTCTGCGGAAAGCTGAAAGGGGAGGAGATGGGAAGATAGTGGGATCCCGTTAGAGGTGGCGAAAATGTCGGAGGATTATCTGTTGTATGTTACGGCTGGTAGGGTGGAAGGTGAGGACAAGGTGGACTGTTCTTGTTACGAGTGGGGGGGTGGGGAGTGAGAGCGGAGCTACAGGATATAGAAGAGACCCTGGTGAGAGCCTCATCTATAGTAGAAGAGGGAATCCCCATTCCCTAAAGAATGAGGACATCTCCGATGCCCTGGTTTGGAACACCTCATCCTGGGTGCAGATGTGGCGTAGATGGAGGAATAGGGAGTAGGGGATAGAGCCCTTACAGGAAGCACGGTGGGAAGAAGTGTAGTCCAGATAGCAATGGGAGTCAGTGGGTTTGTAGTAGATGAGTGCCATAATGAGGTCAATTGTAAGATTGGAAATATTTTGTTAACATAAGAGAGGTTTGTGTATGGGTGATCGATGGTCGGCGCTAATATGATGGGCTGATGGGCCTATCTCTAAAATTAAAACCTTGATTAGGTTGGAGAAGCAAGTAAAATTAAACTTGGAATGTACAACTAGATTATTAATTCATTGCATTAACTTCCTTGTCTCTTCTAGTTGTCTTCAGTTAATCATTTTGACCATGTGCATAAAGATGCTTAAAACAAAACGAAACAATAAGCACCTTTGTGCTGTCAAATTTCTTGCAACCAAAATGACGCTGAATATTTGCAATGTTGGGGTTTGCACGTTAGCTAAATGTACAGATGCTGCGTAGGTATTTTCAGATGCAAATCCATGGTGGTTTTAAATATTGTTTTATATAAATGCACGCACTAAGTAAACAACTTTTTATTTAGTAATGTTTGATTTACCAGTGTTGAGTGTATCATAAATATTGCATCTTTGTTTGTGCTATTAGGAGATGAGGAGTTTTGCGTACAAACTTACACCCCCAACTATGGAGCACTGCCTGGACAAGAGCAACGCGCAGTTGAACTGGTAAGGCAGTTTGGCAATCCTGGGAAAAGCAGTGCAGAATAGTTAGTCCTTATTTTCCAATACTCTCTTTGGAAAGCAGCTGTGCTATATAGCATAAAATGTATAATTTCCAAAATATTAATTGATTTCTAACGTTTATGCTTATTTTATACCACATGTATAATATTTCACTCTGCATCTCTGGCAACTATCAGGATCTATCACCTATCTGAAAATCCTCTTATTAAGGAAGTGCCCAGCACAGCAAATGATGATGTGAAGGCCACATTTTTTAATGCTTCATCAGCATGTATTGACAAAGGCAGTAATTAACTTTATTTCTCTTTTCCGTTTCCATGGAAGATCAAGTGCTAACAGTCTTTTGCTATTTCCTGTGGCTGGGGAGACTGGACAGAGTGAATGATGCTGATATCCTGGCATTTCCTCTTGATATTAGCACAGGAAATAATGACAGATAGAAGTTAATAACATTTTTGCCATTTACCTCTCTTAACAACAGCCTTGGATCCAGTTTTTATGAAATGACCTATATCGCTCAATGCCTGGCTTACGAAAATATTGTTTATTGAACAGATTTTAAATAATATAATCACATTTTTGAATATAACCAGTGATGACATTTAACAGTGTTTATCCACAATTTATTATAATGATTTTCTGAAGCAGAACCTGGACTTAACCAAAGGTAAGATGAAAGGAGTTCTACTATGTGTGTGTTTAACAAATAAAAACGTGCACAAATCCAGCAGATGACCAATGTCGCCACTTAATAAGCAATATAATAATCTATTTTATTGTTGAATATATGTAACCTTTTCCCCCATACCATTAACAGGGCCCTTGTAATAAAGAGTCAACTTTCTTAGTCCAGTCCAAATATGGGGTAAGATAGTACTGCATGTGCACATATCATTTGGTGGAAGTTTCTGGGGAATGATATTCTTGATTACAAATTAAGTTGTTAAATGAATACTCGTACACCAAGTAGTTGCCAAACAACATTAAACATCAAACTTACTGAATATCACTGCTCTCGTCAGGTTTCCTTCTGCACAAGGTCAGATGGGCAACTATGAAAACAATTTTGCAACACTCTTCAATTTTTGAAATATTAAAATATTAAAAATAAACGTTTTGAAAACAATTTGAGGTTAACTTTATCGCAAGAGATAATTTTAAATACAGTTCTATGTGTTTGGCAATTACTATGGTACTGACATAGAAAACTTAAGAAGTTAAAATGCTGAATCTTTGCAGATGATGAAATCAATGAAAATTATGAAAATGAAAATTGTCATTTTTTAAATTTAAAAAAAATGTATGTATGAGATGACCTGACCACTTCACCAATTTACTAAGGAACATGACACGCATCCCAGAAATTGCTGCATCATCAATATTGTGTAACAATGTGGCTTTAGACTGCAGCAAGGCAATATACACATACTTGTGTGGTCGCATGGATCTGAGTTGCCATTGATAAATGCATCAGAACTCATGACGAATCAGAGGCCAGATTTTGAGAAAATATACACCAGATAAGTCTTAATGGCATGTCCACATCTAGTTCACTTCTAGCTCAATGCCCACAACTTCATTATAGAATTGTCAAGCAAAAATAAAAGAAATATGTGCTGAAATGAATGTTACAAGTACAGGTCCACCACTGATTTTCCGGCAACTGGTGGTCTGGCACCTCCGTTAATCCCGACAAATGCACGAGAGCGCATTTGAAACTCCCCCTGCAGAGGTCCCCCAGAAAATGTGGCACTGAGGCCAGATGAGGCGACTGATCTTTACCTCATCGGAGCTTCCGTGGCTAATTGATAGATACAATCTGTCCCCTGCAGCCAGGGTTCTGGAACACCGTTACCTTAGCCAACATCCGAGGCAGAATTTGTGGACCAGTATTGTGACTCCCTGACATTGAGAGCAAGATTGTTATTCTGGCACCATTCAATTAGATTTGAATCTCTCTCCTGTAATCTGGTTGATTACCCATTACTTATCCAACAACAGTGGTATCATTGGTGAATTTAGAGGTGGTGTTGGAAATGTGTCTCAATTCACAATCATAGCTATAGTGAGAGTAGAGTAGGTTACCGAGGAGGTTATTGAGAATGGTTATCAACCTGTAGCAGTATCAATTTACATGTCTATGTAGATTTTTAGTCAGCCACTTCATTCTCAAAGTCTATCCCCGTCATTACTGCTTGTAGGTTTGATAGGGTAATGATCTCAATTCCTCATTGATCAAATGTACTTCCAAACTATGAACTCCTCCTTTCTCCTGTTGTTTCAGGAGAGGCTTTTCTTGCTTGTCCTAGCCTAGGATCTGCAAGCTGATGAAACGTGGCCTTTCTTTTGGTGACTTAGGCCTTTAGTTATCCTAAACGGACAAAGCTGAGATGAATGATAGTCTTGAACTATTAACAGTTGACTTAAATGGTCTTGCCAGTATTAAACTAGGTTTCATGGTTTTCGAATATGCCCTAGACATCTGACTGGACAGCAATCATGCCACTGTTTTGGTGATTGAAATTCTCTGGTTGCCTTGGTTGCTGTTTATAGAAATTGTAGTTTTGAGATATAGGGCAGAAACAGCTCCCTTGACTCACCGAGTCTGCACCGACCCCTGATCGGCCCATACACTAGCATTATCCTATGTACAGGGACAATTTACAGTTTTATCAAAACCAATTAACCTACAAACCTGTACGTCTTTGTAGTGTGGGTGGAAACCAGAACAACCAAAGAAAACCCACCTGGTCACAGGGAGGACGCACATACTCTGTGCAGACAGCACCCTTAGACAGGATTCAACCCTGGTCTCTCGTGCTGTAAGGGAGGAACTCTACAGCTGCGCCACTGTGCCACCCTATTTCTTAACATACTCTATCTGTCACAATTTTCTGGTACCATGCCAGTTTACTTTGGCATTTGGATAGTTCATCTGCCATGTGTAAATAACAGAATAATTGAAAATTCATTGGTGGATCTGAGATTAGTGGCAATTCTCCTGTTTTGTGATGAATCCCCATCAAAGAAAGATTAAAATAAGGCTTGTCATTGTCGTTACCACAGCAGTTAAAACGTTTGCAGAAAACTTGATTGAAATTTCCATCAATACAGCACACAAAAAGATCCATAACTGAATTAAGGTAGCATGCATCTGACACTTGTCATTATTTGTGTCTATGAGACAAACAAGTTGCTGTGTTATCTCACAGATCTATAAGTCATTGCTTTGCTCAATAAATGTGACCTTGCTGCTGTTTACAAAACAGATTCCCCTTGCATCAGAACATATGCCAAACATCTTGAGAAATCAGTCCCATATGTATGCTCCTATACAATGGGGAAGAACACAAAGTGGTGCATCTAAGTGAGATGTTTATGTGTTGACACATAATCAGAAATATTGTTCTAGAATATCCTTAAATAAGTTAGGAATCAAAAATCTTATTGCAAGATTAGAGAATGTTGAAGGGAGTCAATGTTGATAACTTACCACTAACTGAATTTGAGGCACGACAATAATAACCTAATATAACGAAATAAATTAAAATATAAAGAATCCCTCACATCAACTAAGATCAAGTCACGAAATATGCTGAATGTTACACCAGCCTCAGTTTCTCTTTAATCCTGTAAGGGGTTTTTTTTTGTCATTTCTTTTGGTAGATTTTGAGTTAAAACTACACTACTGTCAATGTCACCCTTATAGTCACGATGATAAACCACAAACACTAATAGCAAAGACCATCTGGTGCATGTGTGTTCATCATTCAGGAAGTTCTCCACAATTGTCACAATTTGAAAACTGGATTTCTTCGTCAGTAAGCTATTCAAAAGAGGCCTGATGATTCATTGCAATAAGCAAACAAAATTTACATTTCCAACAGGTTCAAACACAAATAAGTGTCTAAAAATGGGTACACAAAGACCAGTCGATTGTACTATGGCATTTGTTTCATTCTTTAATGATTGCATAAAAATATCAAAATTTTCGAACACCTACAATAAATTGGTGAAGTGGTCACAAACCACATGCAAATCTAACACCAAACAGTCATTATTATTCAGATAAAGCCAGATAAAATTAGCCTGTCTCTAAAACCATATGGAAGCGGGTTGAGCTAGAATGCCCTTGGTGAACATCATGTAAATCTTCATGTTTACGTTACATGGCAACCCTCATTTTTTTCCACTTATCATATAAATGTCATGTATCAATGGCAGTCATAATGATTGATTTGTTTTCACAATGTACTTCTGCAAATGCAGCGCAGAGTGCCCAAAATATGACCTCCTGGTTTCTTCCACAGGAGGAGAGCAGTTTTGAAAAGGAGGTTCTAAAATGCTCCCAGAAACAAGAATCATGCTGAACAGTAGCATGGGCCATTCTTCCAAGATCTCCCAGAATTTTGCAGTTGGAGATCATGGCAAGGATGGGGTAGTCAAAGTGAACTGAACCCATAATATTGGGCCAGGCAGATCATTATCTACGGGAACATTTGGTGTGAGTGGGCTGGTTTTAGGACACTCAGTAATGATAACAAGTTAAAGAAAGCCTCCACTTGAAGATGGTTGCCTGCGACCCGCCTGTGGCTATCCAGGGTGTCATATACTCTTAATTAGTTATGACATGTTTCAAGTTTCTTCCTGCAGTTAAATTTTGCACACAATAAGTGTGTGGTTTGAGATCACTGAGCATGCCTTAGTATTCCAAGCACTGGATCTTCAGTAATCATGCCAGCCCACTGTCTCTGCTCCATTTAAAACTGGGCCATTAATCTCAAAGATTGGGGCATTATTGAGAGAAATAATGCAGACAGGACTAATTAAAACACAAGAATTGGGACCATGTAATATCTGGCCTTATCCAACATATTACGATCAGCACTAATAATCTATTCTAATGTACAATTTGATTGAATCGTTCTAACTCTCAAACTTTTAATATTATCAATCGGTTTTACTGCAAAATAAAATTATACCAAAATGAAAATACTACTTTACTGTGGTTTTATATAAATGGTGGAAACATCTAATCATGTTTGTTTTTATGTACTGGTAAGTATTCTTTTTGATGTTCTAAAACTTAATGCATTGTACTGAATATAAATGCACATAACTCGTTATATCTGGGTCAATTTTTGTGGATTGGGTGTAGCAAGAAATGTTATTAAGATCAACAAATTCAGAAATGTTTGCCTGTTTAAATATTGCTGAGGAGAAATGTTTTCTGTTGCTGGTCCTAAACTGAAATGCTACCCCCTGTGATAGAATAGTATTTTGTTTGTTTCATGCTGTCAATTAATTTATTTTGAACTATCCCACAGCTACTCACAGCAATGAACAAGTTCTTTCTGCTGCTTTCTGCTGGGATGCTTTATTAATGTTGGCGTTCTGTTCGCTGACTGCATGAATTCAACCTCCCATGATTCTTTTTGTTTAAAGCTATTTACTTTTGAATGAATTGAAATACATTTATAATGCAACTGATCATTACTTCAAGTAAATGTTGATTTACTTATCTAGTTGGATATGATGTTCTTGTAGAATTGCTGATATTTCACGTAGTCTTTTTCAGCCACATTATTTGTAGATTATTCGTTGAGTTCCTTGCCACAGTGATGCAGTGCTCATTTTCAGTTGCTAAATGACATTCTAAGCCCACAATGTGACAGACAGGAAGCATCTGCTGCCCACCAGCTGTGACTGATACACCCACAATATTAACATAGACAAAAATGGCTATCAGAGCGCACACACAGCAAACAAATATGAGTTCCTTTGCATATTGAAATAACGTATTTTAATGTTTACAGCATTATCTGCAAATCTGGGTTAACTTTAACAGATTCAGCTCTGGGTTGGTTGTCTTTAGGAAAACTAAGTCCGAATGCCAGCTAGCAGCTTGTCCTTCAAAGGGTTCCTGCAGGATGCATTCAACAAATTAAGTTATACAAATGCTGCTTGTGGTTTTGAGAAAGACAGGGCTTCACCACTGACTTGAGGGGTGGAACAGTGCCGCAGCTCATGAAGCTGCTATTGCATTGCTCCAGTGATCTGGATTCAGTCCTGATCCTCTGTGCTGATGGTGTAGAGTTTATGTATTCGTCCTGTGACTGTGCTGCTTTCTCCTGGGTGCGCTGGTTCCTTTTCACAACCCAAAACCATGTAAATTGGTGGGCTAACTGACTGCTGTAAATTACCCCTAATGTGTAGTGATGGAAGAATCCGGTGGGAATACAATGGGATAAGTGTAGGAATAACGTAAATGGTTGATCGGCTGAAAGGCCTGTCTCTGTGCCATGTGGCTCTTATACCCTCACAGTCAAACAGTGAGCTAAGGTCCACCACTATTCTCATGCCTTCAATTAGGCATATTTAATTTTCTGGCTTGCTTTATATTTGGAAGCTTGTAATCTGTAATTAGCTGGCAAATGAAATGTGATGCCTCTGCAATGAATGGGGGTGAATGGTGAACAATTTCACCCAAGTACAGGGCGCTGTGATTCAGGAAACAGCACCGCGTCAAGTACAATTCAAGTTCCCTGATTGAGTTCGACAATATAGAATATTAAATTATTTATTTTCCAAAAAATAGGCTTTCACATATTCTCATCAGGCTCACTGCTTTGAGATATCATTAACTTTGTCATTTAATCTTTGTCATTTGTCATCCTATCTTCCAACTTGGCAGATCTTTCCTTTTGTCATTTCCACTTTCCAATGATGTCTAGTAGCTTAGAACCACAAACGTCAAGCATTTTGTTGTGCTAATGAAAAGCTATTGAACTGAAACATTAGTAAATAACAACCGTTGGAGAAACTTGAAGGGTTCAGCAGCATCTGTGGAGGGAATTGGACAGACGGCATTTTGCATCAGGCCCCTTCTTCACAGTGAAACTGGAACATTCATTTACTTTCCGGCTAGCTAGCTAAGTGTTTTCAACATTTAATATTTTTAGTAAACGTCAGTGTGGAAATGTTAAATATTAGAGATCGCAGGTTTAAGGTGGGAGGAGCATGGTTTAAAAGAAATACAAGATAAGCTTTTTACACAGAGAATGGTAGGGGCATGAAACACACTGCCAGGATGGAAGCAGATGCAGTGGCAACATTTAAGAGGCACTTAGAGAGGCAATGAATATGCAGGGGATGGTAGGATATGGATCATATGGATATGTTTAATTGGCATCCTGGTCATCGCAGACATTGTGAGCCGAGGGGCTTGATCCTGTGCTGTATTATGCATTTTCTTATGTTTTCAGCACAATTATTAATGTCACGTGTACTGAGATATGGTGAAAAGCTTTAATGTGCATGCTATCCAATCAAATCATATAATACTACACATAAATACAATCACGCCAAACTCAAGTACAATAGGTAGAGTGAGGCATGTAGTTCTCAGCACTCTAGCGCAACAGTTCCAGAAACAAACTCCAATGTCCGCAATGAGATAGATGAGAATCAGACTGTAACATAGCTTGTAGAAGGACCGTTCAGAAGCCTGATAACAGATGGGAAGATGTGAAGGAAAGAACTGCAGATGCTGGTTTAAATTGAAGGTAGACACAAAATGCTGGAGAACGGTCTCGACCCGAAACATCACCCATTCCTTCCCTCCAGAGATGCTGCCTGTCCCGCCGAGTTACTCTTGAATTTTGTGTCTAACAGACGCGAGGAGGCTGTTTTTCAGTTTGGTAGTGCACGCAATGTTCTTATAACCATGTCAAATTGTGTATTGAATAGCAATTCCCTTTAGAGCAGTTAATGCCTATATCTCTGTTTGTAACAAGGCAGATGTTTTCTGTATGTGCTAAAAAAGCTGGTTTGCATTTTGAGCAGGGAGATGAGCTGGTGAGAACTGTTGCTGCTTGCAACTCATTATGGCCTTACCTTTGTGTTAACCTGAAGAGAGAAACTTCTTGACCATTTTATGACCAGAAATCAGAGTTCAGCAACTGAAATATTGCATAATTGCAAAGGTTTAAAACGTTAAAGTAAAATAACAACTAGGAGAATTAATGGCGCACATAACTAAGAGTTACTGTTATGTTGTCGAAGGCATAATGTTATGTCACCGTCTGTGTGTTCATTCTTTTTTCATCCATCGTTTTGCAAAATCAGGTGTCCTTTCCAAGTTCCATGTATCACCAAGATGCAATGTTGCATGTTTCTTTCCTCACCTAAATCTCTGCATTTAATGTATTCTTTTGTTACCTCAGGTTCACTTTCACCAAAGTCTATTGCAATGCAAACTATTTTGCACAGCCATAAATTTCAACGAGAAAGCCATAAGCTTCAGCGGCTTTACAAAAATGCAGCAGGTGTATCTAGAATGATTCAAGTTCAATTTCCTTGTTCATCATCTCCACTAGCGCTTCTCTCTTATGTTTCAAAATGTAATCTTTAATTTCTCATCTTTAACCACAACCCAATCAGGCATTCATTGCCTAACCAACGTGTGAGACACATGATGTACGTAAGATATCAAATCCTTATAACTTTTTGTGCTATCACAACCAAATTCTCGTGCGCAACTAGGACCCTTTAAGACAATTTACAACACTCACTCTACAACAGTTAACCACAGAAATCGATTTGACAGTAGATAAACACACAATCTGCTACTTAATTCAGATCAGTTTGAATAAAAACACGAGTTTCTGCTAAACAGAATATCAGCCAATAATGTAACATAATATTCAAGGTCATCTAGCCTTAATCTTAAAATCTGCAGTGTGTTTCAGCACGGTACAAACTGTGGGCCATTGTGTTCCAGCAGGACTTTTCTCTGGCCTAGGCTCCCTGTTACTTTGAAGAGTTCCATCATTTGTAACCTTTTCTTTGTCACATTTCACACACATGTCAACTGTGTAGCAAAACTGGCATCTTGTTTTCTCTACCAAGAACTCCCTATTCTCAATCAATTGTCCACGCAGTATTTTACATGTCTAAATAGCTTCTCTCCAACCATTGGCAAGATTTTATAAATGCTCATAATCTATTCGAGAGAGAGATCATTATATTTTCTTTCTCATGCAATTCTTTAGCTGTCCCATTTCTTGCCATTGCATGGATTACGATTTGTTTTCCTTTTGCTTTTAAGATTTTCTTCTTTAACCAACCACTCTGTGCGACTTTAGCATGGCATTTTCTTTGGCCTCCGTGGTAACCAATATGTTGCTTCTCCCTTTGGTACTTGGTTTCTTATTATATGGTCTCTTCTAATAATGGTGATAAGGCCATGCATCTGTCAGCATTGCTTCCTGTCTTTATGGGTGGCTTTAGTTATTTCCATTGTATACTTTGTTACATTAATATATTTGTCAAGTCTTGACATTGGAGACACAATGTGTACAAAGTGTAAGGTTCATGAATTTACTGCCAGTATATATTTACCATTTGTCCCACAGAGAAATAAACAATATCATCCACTCATGGTTTTACTGGAGGAAGTAACTAATGTTGCAACTTCTGTTCTTAACCCCCTCTGAATGTGACCAAAAGCTCATTTTAAAAATAGTTCTTATTACAAATTTCCACCCTGAAAATCCTGTGATTCATCATCGCATGTTAGGAATTGTTTTTAGTTTCAGCATTTAATATTCCTCATTAACAAAAGACCAAGCTGATAAGGCCTTTTCGTGTTTTATATCATTCATATCCTGCAGCATTCTAACAGTGAGCAACTACCATTTAATTGATCGCAGTTAAAGCAAGACTATGTAAAATGAAAAGAATGCAAACATTCTTAATCATGAGATGAAAGCAAACCCTCATCGCATGTATCTATGTGTCAATGTTTTACATTAATTATGGAATCAGTACCATTATTTACAGAGATTAACAACTGGTTGGGAATATTTTATTAAATTATAATATAATCAGGGACTTTTAATATATTCATTAAGTAGAGCAAGTATTTGACTTTAAATACATTGGGGTGGATATTTGCTTGGAAATGCCTTCAGTATAGGAAAGGATTTATCAAATTTTGAAATGGCACTGAGAAAAATGAATTAATCTATGAAAGAAAATGTACTAGAGCCCTCTTGGAAGCATCACTGATCACTGATCAGCAACATTAAGCAGGCAGTTAATTTAATCAACCCGCACCTTTGTGCTGACTCTGCTGTTACTGAATATCAATTTCTCATTTGTGCCCACTCTCAATCTTGAATTTCTGAACAGTGTGAATCAATGCAAAGGACTCACCAACATGATATTTACTAGAGGTAGACAAAAAAGATGTAGAAACTCAGCGGGGGAGGCAGCATCTATGGAGCGAAGGAATAGGCGATGTTTCGTGTCGAGACCCTTCTTCAGACTGAAGAAGGGTTTACTAAAGGTTTGTGCTGGAACAAGTTACCTACCGACATGGATTCCCTTGCAGATGTTCCTAATGGAATAGAGTGTGGCTGGAGAATGAAATGAGACATTTGAAGAAAGATAAGCTTCCAGATGAAAGCAGGTGGGCTAGCTCTCAGAAGGAGACCATATTTGCCACTACTCCACAGAATATTTCCCTCCAACCAAGACCTCAACGGTGGAACAGGCGGAGGACGATGGCTTATCTCAGTGGAACGTCACAACGGCTGGGAAGGTGGATGAAGGCTGCAGCAGGAAAGGGTCTCCAGTCGTCTTGGACTCCATGCTACTGGATTCTGATCCAGATCTAACAAGGACCGTGGGGTGGCTGTCTGTGCACCAGTCTCCCCACGTTAAATAAAGTCACGCACAGGCATCCTCCATATAGGGAATAGCACCCTGGAGACACCCATGGTCAGCCATGACCGAAGAAGAATTTCCCTTAATCTCAATTTGAGCAATGAGCAGCCTCTCACCAAAGTGAAATCAGCGAATAAGATTGGGGTGTGTCTGCATGATTTACAGTTACCAACGTAACATCAAATAACGACTTTTATATCACTGGCTTCTAAACTGCTTCTGGAATAAATATTATTCCACAGTTGATGTTATGCAGTTGTCATTCAACCTTTCCATGGAGGTTTAGTCTGCAAATGTCCCAACTGTTTATCATGCCACTGAATGTGTGCATGTTATTTTCAGTCCACCTTTTGCACTCTGACATCTTACTGGATTGAGAGTAATTCCACTTTGTCATTTTGTTTCTGATGTTTGATCATAATTGATACATTGTCCTGGTGACTATACAATGGTTTCCTCATCATTCCCTGCGGTTCCAAGTGAACATAGATTCTGTCCCTCAGAACATTCTCCAACGTCTTCCCTACCACTGATGTAAGGCTTATTGGTCTACAGTTTATAGGCTTATCCCTGCAGCCCTTTTTGAATAAAGGGGCAACATTAGCTTATCGTCCAGTCTTCTGGCAATTTACCCATGGCGAATGGGCATGCAAAAATCTCCGTTAAATCCTCAGCATTTTCTCCCTTAGGATCCTGAGATAGATCCTGTCAGGCCCTGAGGACTTACTCATCCCAATTAGTCCGCTATTTTTATACTTCCTTTTTCCTGATACAATCATGTGTACCCCTCCCTTAACCATTAACCCTTCAGCCTCCACATCCTGGTGAATCCTGAGAAGTATTCACTCAGAACCTTGCACATATTCACTGGCTCCACACATAGTTACCTTCTTGATTTTGATATACCTACAAAGGATTTTAGAATTCATATTAATACTAATTGTTAAGGCAATATCATGGCATTTTAGCCTCTTACTCTTTCTTTTTTCCTTCCTATATCTGATGTAAACCTCAAAAGACTCATTCAATACCAATTTCCAATTCTTGACACGTGCATCTTTATTTCCCCTGATTACACCTTCAATATTCTTCTATCTTACAATATTTGCTTCTTGACCTTTACGGAGAAATGCTGGCTCAGAATCTTTACCATCTCGCTTGCAAACGCCACCCCTCATTATTGTATATCGTTATTCCTGTACAAACTTGACGGGATTTCAAGTACCAACTTGACTTGGGGCACTGCAGAGAACATGGCCCGTGTTCAATATGGAAAGATGTGTTACTTAACATAGAAAATAGGTGCAGGAGTAGACCATTCGGCCCTTCGAGCCAGCACCACCATTCAATATGATCATGGCTGATCATCCAAAATCAGTAGCCCGTTCCTGCTTTTTCCCCATATCCCTTGACTCTGTTAGCCCTAAGATCTAAATCTAACTCTTTTGAAAACGAATATATGATACCTATGTATACTACTTCAAGCAGTACAGCTATGAAGACCTGACAGCTATCTTTCCAGCTTCATCTGCAGAACATGTAGCTTTCAAAGAAAGGAAGTGCTCTGGTGGTCACATGGTCTCTAACGCTAGGTAATAACATTTAAAGAAGCTTTGAAAATAGTCTGGTGGTCCATCAATAGTTTACTTGCATTATGAGGTACATTCCTGAGAAAGTGGAAGTGTGTCCATGGCCCTGGTACTTGTTGCTCCCTCCAAGGATGACAATGTTTCTTTATCCACTAATGTGTTCCACAAAAATGAAGGAATTGTGACTTCTTCTAGGAAAATTGATATTCATTAATGATCTTGTACAAGGACGATCATGCCTCACAAATCTACTCTCACAAAAATGTTTTGAAGAAGTAAGTAAGAAAATGAATGAAGAGAGTGTAGTAGATATGGTTTACATAGAACTCTGTATGGTTTTTAACATCCATCTGCATGATAAACTGGTCCAGAAGATTGAAGCACGAGTCAGGGAGTGATGATGCAGCTTTATGGGACTTTGGTTAGGCCTTATTTGGAGTATTGCGTGCTCCATTACAGAAAGGCCATGGGTGCTTTGCAGAGGGTGTAAAAGAGGTTTAACAAAATGCCGTGTGAATTGGAGAATATTTGCGATAAGGAGTATATAAAATGATGAGAGACATACATAGGATAGACGAAATGTTTAAGAAAGAACGGCAGATGCTGGAAAAATCGAAGGTAGACAATCTGAAGAAGGGCCTCGACCCGAAACGTCACCCATTCCTTCGCCCCATAAATGCTGCCGCACCCACTGAGTTTCTCCAGCTTTTTGTCTACCTTGGATAGGGTAGACAGTGAGAACCTTTTTCCCAGGGTAGAAATGCTGAAGAGGAGTGGGCATAGATTTAAGTGAAAGGGACAAAGTTTATAGGAACTGAGCGTAGGCAAGTTTTCTTTTACACAGTGTGACTGATGGGTGCCTGAAAACGCTGCCAGGGGTGGTAGTGGAGGCAGATATAATAGTGCAATTTAAGAAGCTTTTAGATAGGCACATGGATATGCAGGGAATGAGAGGATATGGATCATGTACAGGCAGATGGGATTACTTTATGTTGGCATCATGTTCAGCATAAATATTGTGTGCTGAAGGGCCTGTTCCTGTGCTGTACCTTTTTATGTTCTAAGTGGCAAGAAGAGCTCTACGTTTGCTAGATCATCTGATTTAAAATCTCGTGCTGGAACAAGTTATATCTGGGACTTGTACCTCGTCTCTGTAAGCTTCGCCACACCTTCTAAAACTTGGCGTGGTTGCAATTTTTTCATGCACTGCTCACAGCCTGTAAACAATGCCAGCTGTACAACCGTGAGGCCACAAACATATTTTAGATTACTCTGCATGGAGCAAGAAAGAACTGAAGAAGGGCATGTTACTTCCATCCATAGTTTCCCTGGTAGATGTTCACGGAACTGTGCACGACTGGGTGAATGAACTGAGACCATGTAGTGCAGGAGGACTCATTTTCAGAAGAGGACAAGCAAGAATAGTCCCACTGCATCCCATTGATCTCCAGCAGCTTGGCCCTTAGAAGACTACATCCATGTCCCCTGTAGCCTAATTAGTCCGCTTTTAAAGCCGGGCAGCTATAATGTTCCTTTCACCTATCTGGCATATCTACCCACACATTTAACAATGGTGTTCGACATGATAGCTAGTGTTTACAGACACAGAGTCATATGGCACATAAACAGGCCTGTCAGCCACCAAGTCCATGCTGACCATTAAGCACTCATTTACATTATTTTTTACAGTTCTTCCCCACATTCCCATCAATATCCCCCCCCATCCTCCCCACCCCCACAGATTCTACCAGTCACATGCACACACGTGCCAATTTAGTGTGGGCAATTGACCTACCAACCCACATGTCTTTAGGATGAGGGAGGAAACGCACTCAATCACAGGGAGAACATGTAAACTTTATAGAGGCAACATCAGATGTCAGGACTGAATGCGGATTGCTGAAGTCCTGAAAGCTCAAATCCTGCAGGCAATGTTGACCTACACCAGTTTGCTCCTCTGGAATATCTCACTTCCAAGATTGTATATAAAATATATAGTATATAACATGTATTACGGCATATAGCATAATCTTATGGCCCTTTAGTATCCAATGGGTGCAAGGACAACTTACAAATAGACGTAAGATAATGCCCCTGTCCCATTTAGGAAACCTGAACGGAAACCTCTGGAGACTTTGCGCCCCACCCAAGGTTTCCGTGCGGTTCCCGGAGGTTTTTGTCAGTCTCCCTACCTGCTTCCACTACCTGCAACAACCGGCAACCACCTGCAACCTCCGGGAACGGCACGGAAACCTTGGGTGGGGCGCAAAGTCTCCAGAGGTTTCCGTTCAGGTTTCCTAAGTGGGACAGGGGCATTAACATCCCATTGCTGATGTTTCCAGTCGAGTGGCTAGTGCTGACAGCACCCAATTCGACTTTCAGACAACAAGGAACACAGATTTGACATGCTGTCTGCCTCATAGTGAATTGGCAATTCTGTATTATGATCCCTGTGACTGCTTTTGTAAGATAAACAATATATCTCCCTAGAAAACCTAAATTTCAGCTTGCTTTTCATTTTGATTATAAGCCTTTTTTTTTAAAGAATGTAGGTAGCAAAATGCTGAAGTAACTCAGCGGGACAGGTAGCATCTCAGGATAGAAGGAATGGGTGACGTTTTGGGTCGAGACCCTCCTTCAGATCTTTTTTTTTACTTTGACGATTGTTTGTAGAACTGTAGATTGGCTTATTATACACAACACATCACTATATATAACCCTGCACCAGAAAAGTATCAGTCATTTTGATTCATATATATCGCTACATTATTGGATGAAACATGTAACAGTATCAGCTGAAATAAAGATGTTTTTTGAAAAATAGTATTTAATCATTCACAACATTTCTTTTCTTGTAAAGAGTTAACATTCATCAATAAGTTTAAACTAAAAATAAATGATTTGGTATGCTCGAGGACGAGAGGACATGAGTTTAAGGTGAAGGGGAAATTATTTAATAGGAATCTAAGGGGTAACTTTTTCACACAAAGAGTGGTGGGTATGTGGAACAAGGTGCCAGAGGAGGTCGTCGAGGCTGGAACTATCCCAACATTTAAAAAACAGTTAGACAGGTACATTGTTGGGACAGGTTTTGAGGGACATTGACCAAACGCAGGCAGGTGGGACTTGTGTAGCTGGGACATGTTGGGCCGAAGGACCTGTTTCCATGCTATATTACTCTATGACTTTCTATTTAAAATACGAATGACTACAGGAACAGATTACAGAAAGTAATTGTTCCAATATGGCTATCTTTAAATCCACAACCGTATCATACAATTTCTTAAAGTTTATACTTCAATTCTCTGCTAAATAATTGGGAAATGACTGATGCAGTACATCTATTTGCGCTAATATTGTCATTTAATGAACGTTTTTTAATACCACGAGTAAAAAAGTTGGGACATCATGATGCAGATGTACATGTCATTGGTGAGACCACACTTGGAGGATTGTGTGCAGTTCTAGTTGCCCAGCTACAGAAAATATATCATTAAGTTGGAAAGTTTGCAGACGACATTCACCAGGATGTTACCTCGGTTAGTTTTAAAGCTTGTTCTATAGGGAGAGGTTTGATCTGCTGGAGCTTGGGATGCTGAGGGATAATCTTATTGGAGTAACCAAGATTAAGATGGACATGGATAAAGTGAACGTTCACACTGTTTTTCCCCATGGTAGATGATTCTAAAATTAGTGGGCATAGACTTAAGGTGAGAGGAGAAAGATTTAAGGGGAACTTGGGCAACTTTTTAACTTAGGTGGTAGTCTGTATCTGGAATGAGCTTCCAGAATAAGGTATAGAAGCGGATACAATTATGACATTTGGACAGATAGATAGATAAGAATATGTGGGCTTTCAGCCAAATGCAAGCAAATGGGACCAGCCCTGAATGCCATTTTGGTTGGTATATACAAGGTGGGCCAAAGCGTCTATTTCTGTGTTTTAAAGCTTCATGACTTGAAGACAATGAGAATTGTGCGGAGAAGGTCAAGAAGTAAACACGCAATAAAGTGAGATGGGAGTAGTCTTTCTATCATATGCTTTGTATTGCAGGAATATGCATCTCAGCAGTGCTCATATATATATTGTATACTTCATTTTATTATAAGATGCCACTGTAATACTTCCTTTTATTATAAGGATAGAAATTGTTCAAACAGATATTTTTAATATCTAACGTGAAGTGAGCTGTATTAAACCAATAATTTAGGAAATCCATGTTGGTTACAAAATATAAAGTATTTCTTGTATAAACAAGGAACTGCAGACCCTTAGGGTCCCGACCCGAATTGTCGCTCATCCGTGTTCTCCTGGGATGCTGTCTGACACGCTGAGCTTCTCCCGCACGCTGTGAATCATTTCTTCTTTGTTTGTCCTCGGTCAGTCTTAGTCACCTGCATCAAATCACAAAACCAAATTAATCTAAATATCCTATTGCATCCATTTGAATAATGCTGAGTATGAATAATGTTGAATAACTTGAATAATGTTGAGCTATGACTAGCGATATTTTCAAGAGAGAGAATTTGATATAGCTTGGGGCTAACGGAATCAAGGGATATTGGGAGAAAGCAGTAACGGGGCACTGATGATCAACCATGATCATATTGAATGGTCATATTAATCATATTGAATATTGCTGGCTCGATGAGGCCGAATGGACTACTCCTGCACCTGTTTTCTATGTTTTGTCATGGGCGTTTTGGCCTCACCCCACCCCAACCTAAATATGGACATAATATTTTAATATTTTGACTTTGCATATTTCCATTTTTTAAAATGTGCTGTTTAAGACTAAGGCTTAATTTGGCTGGAGAGTGTGGGTGGGCAGGGTTGCCATGGTTAGTGTCAGGTTGAGAGCATTAACTATCTCTGTGTTGCGGCATTTTGAAACATCATAAAGAAACATCACGAGGCTGTGATATTAATGTCTCCCTCATATTTGCTTCTGATCAAAAAGCCAGATCTTTTATAGGAAATTAGATGTTGCTTCCTCTTTCATTTTCTAACCAGCTGGCAGTTTGCTTATGTAAAATGAATTGACTTGTTGCTATTTTTACCCCTGTTGGATGAACGTCACATCAGTCATTATTGCAGAAGGACTTATAGTGATGTAATGAGTGTGGTATGTTGTGGGGAAAAAAATCTTGTGGCATTTTTTTTAAAGGATCCAACCACTTTAAACCTCAGAGAATTATTCATGATCCAGTCATCTTCAACTGATTAATCAGTGACCTTTCCTGTATTATAAAGTCTGGAGTCAGGCTGCTAACAGACAGTTCTGGTGATAAACCTTTTCTCAACTTTTTTCTCAACTTGAAACAGTTCAGACAGACCATTGAAACGCCTTGATTAGCATTCAGGCCAGGCCAACAAATGCAAGATATGTGCTAATCTCATATGTGCCAAAAATGAACGTTTTATTTATCAGTTTATTCTGAAGTAAGGTATATTTAAGTAGCAATTTGCATGGCATCCAACAGCATTTCATATCATTGAACTCTGATTATTAACAACCACTTTCTGTTATTTGCGCTTTATTTGCAGTTTATTTATTCATGTGTGTATATATTTATATCATGGTATATGGACACATTTATCTGTACTGTAGTAAATGCCTTACTATTTTTCTGTGTGCTTAAGCAAAGCAAGAATTTCATTGTCCTATACAGGGACACGTGACAATAAACTCACTTGAACTTGAACTTGAAGTGTTTCATAGGGTCCTAGAGATATTTAACACAGAAATAGTCCAACTCCCATGCTCACCAAGGTGCCTTTCTGGGCTGGTCCAATTTGCCTGTATTTGACCAATACCCCTATAACTTTTCCTATTCATGTATCTGTCCAATGTCTTTGAAACTTTGTAATTGTACTTGCCTCTACTACTTTTGACAGCTCATTCCGTAGACCCACCATCCTATATGTGAAAAGCTCACCCCTGAGATCCCCTTTAAACTTTCCCCCTCATCTTAAACCTATGCCCTCTAGTTTTAGATTAATCAATCCTGGGAAATCAACGGTAACTATTTACCTTTGCTCTCTGTGCCTCTAGTTATTTTATACATTTCTGAAGTATTGCAATATAGGAAAATTCCAATCGTGGCAAAACTCTTTAACCGAGGGCAGCATGCATCATACTGTGTAGTAGTTCTGATATCTTTCCTTTACAGTTCATAGACATGGACTTCAGCAGAGAGCATGTTATTTAGCAGAAGCAGTATAACCAATACACCTTCCATCAATAGTTATTTTCTGGCAGGCTTAAACTACGTGGACACTTATTTAATAAAAAATAAAATTCTTAATATTGATATGGTCTATTTACGGTTCTATCGCCATCAACCAGCATTCTTCAGTGAGGATCTGTGAATCAGATTGCGGCTTAGTTTCATCTCACACCAAGATGTGGGAGGTGCACCCTAACACTTAACTCAATCCTCAATTTTCACAAAAGCACAATTCATGCATTTATTTTCACTCCCAGAAGCTACTTTTGGTTTGTACTTTACGCTAATATTACAAATAACGTGTGACTCAAAATTCCTGTTACACCCTTATGTAACAATTGCAAATTAATCATCTGTACATAAATCGGCTGTGCATTTTCATAACATTAGGTAGTCCGTGACCAAAGTCAATCAAACCTAATGCTGAAAGATCCATTCTTTCCTAAAGGTAGGTATCAAAGTAATAAATTAGAGAGAAAATGCTTTAAACAATTGGAAATCTTTCAGCATGCACTGTCGCCTACTGCTATCCTGCATAAGAAACCAACACTGAATAATTCGTAATGCTGGCTTGCTTAACAATTTGGTATGAAGTCACACTTGTGAATTTTGATTACTCAATAAATCAAGGTGATTATGCTGCAAAACCTTTCCTATGTAATTATTTGGCTTAGATCATTTTTCTATTAATCAAATAGACTTCTTGGGTGGCTCTTGATTATATTATTAATTTCCCTGCAATGTGGAAAACAAAAATTATACCTTTGTACCTGAGCAAATGGTGTTCCTATTGCTTAGTCATATGTTGCACTTATTTCGTGGCCATTGATTCGACCAAACGCGGGCAAGATTGAACATACTTGATTGCGATGAGTTTGGATTGTAACCCTCTCATTGTTCCTGTCACATACTTTGAAATGAAATATACTGCTGTTTGCTCGATGCAGGTTGAGTTTAATGGGAATGAAGACTCTGTGTTTTTCGCTGATGGTCAACGTCGAATTGACTTTATATTGGTTTACGAAGAGGAGCAGAGGAAACCAGGTGATCGAAAGAAAATGCGATCAATTCTAAGCAAAAAGGTATGACTTGTTAATTCTACTAGTACTTAAGTACATTTTCCATCACCATTGAGCTGCAAGTTAGATTTTTGTTTTCTCCGACCAAGTACTTAACTAAATGACTATTATTGGAGAAATATGTTGCATTATTCTCATTTCATTATCCCCACAGTTTAACTGTTACTTTAGGTTCAGGTTTATTATTATCGCGTGTGCCGGGTTACAGTGAAAAACTTTGTTAAACATGCTATCCAAAAAGATCATATATATATATAAATAGATGTAATCAGTTCAAGAACAAATACTATAGAGAAAGCAAATATGCAGTTTCATTTAATTTTAATTGCTGACTTGTGGTTTTCTCTTTTCCGTAATATTGCTTCAGACTCCGGACAGAAGTAGCTACTTGTTCAGAGCATCCTTAATAGTATTCAAGAAATGAGAAAGGATCTTTCCCATAAAAAAATAGATGAAATAAATTGCTATTTGTTCACATTGAAATACTAGCATATTTTGCCAATCTTTAGATCCAACAACCATAAATGATTTAACACTGAGGCTGCACAGTGACGCAGCGTTAGAGTTGCTGCCTTACAGCACCGGAGACCTACGGGTGCTATCTGTACAATGTACGTTCTCCCTGTGACTGTGGGTGTTCTCCAGGTGCTCTGGTTTCCTCTCACATTCCAAGACATGCAGGTTTGTAGGTTAATTGGCTTCTATAAATTGCTGTGTATAGGATGCAAAACTAGGGTACGAGTGATCGTTGGTCAGCATGGACTCAGTGGGCAGAAGGGCCCATTTCCACACTGTATCTCTAAACTAATGAAACTAAACTTGGATCCAAATCGTTTACAAAAAAAGTAGAAATTTGTTGAATGCATTATTTTGTATAATCTCTTACATGTTTGGTGACACTGGTAATAATTAAGGGTTTTCAACTTTAAGTTGATGAGCAATAAAATGATTTAAGTGGAAAGAGAAGCCTGAGGTTCAAGAACATGACCTCTGGTATCAACTGTAATGCAAATGTATTCAAATGGAATGTTAATGGGAGATAATTGGATTAGGTGTGATAATGTGCAGTTTACAGATTCTCCAGTACACTACTTCAAGGTGTTTAAATGCAGAGCAATACAAAACCTCCATAGAAACTGATTCAAACACCAATAGGATTGAAGGTACACATTCAAGAAGGATTGAAACCTGGAATGTTGCTTAGGCACAGCTGAGGTGACTGGTTAGCAACAACAACAAACAATGTATTGTTTTCTTTATGCTAACTATGAAACCAACAGAACCAGGTTTCCCTCCAGATTTACTTAGGCTTCAGTATACTTGATATTGTCCTCAATTACTGTGTTTGTAACAGCTGGTGCTCTCAAGGAAAAATGTGGAATTATTCTTTTGTGCCCATATTCAGTTAATGAGCTTACTTGAGATGCTCAGTCTGTTGAGAATCAATCGAATTTCCAACCCAAGTCTCACCATCTGCAGTAGGCCTAGGTCTGAGAACTGGAACTTTTATACATCAAGCAGCCCTCCCCCTCCTCCTGTCCACTCCCCATCACCTCACTTTCATCCAATGTGGAGTAGTGGAACATAAAAATATACTCGGTGCCTTCGATGATTCATGTAATGGTGATCAGTTTAGGAAGGATTTCTAAACAAAAAGTAGATGATCATCAGTACAAAATATTCCTGTGGGGTCTGAAGTTAATGTTGAGGACTTCAAAGGCTACTCTCCTTCCTAACAGTATAGAATTGTGTCACCAGCAGGGTGATAGACTCCAAAAATATAATCAAAAATATATAATCCTGCAAGCATAGCCATTTGGCATCATTGGAGGAGGACCATGCAGGGAGTTCTCCCATTTTAGGCACATCACCAGATGACCCTATATTTTTTCTTTTTATGTTACATTTCTGGATATATTTTATGGCTGAATGTTTGAAGCACTACGTTATTTTTAGAAAGTCAGTTGTAGGTGTGTACTTCCTCATTCTTTGAGAGTGACTTACAGAAAAACAGGCAGCCACGGTTGGGAGACCACAGTTCCTTAAATATTTGATGCCATTTTCAAGTCGTAATATTGATACAATGTTAATATGATTGGATGCACATGGTTGGGTTCATATACCTTAGCCCATATCTCTTGAAGCCAGTTCTCCTTATCTTTGAGCCAAACATTCACCAATACAGAACCTGTGTGCGATGTTTCCACTAGTGGGTGAGTCACGGATAAGGGGAGGTTGCTACAAAATGAGGGACTAGTCATTTAAAGCTGATGTGCATAGAAACCTCTTCTCTCAGAGGCTGGTGAATTTCTGGAATTTGCTGACCTTGTGTGTGGTGAAGACCAGTTCTTAGAAATATTTAAAGTTAAGATAGATAAATATTTGAAAGAATGATGAATTATTACATTATGTTACATTATGGGGAACTGGCAAAGAAGAAGATAGCATAAAATAGCAATAATGAAATCGAATTTCAAGGCAGACTCAAAGGGCCAAGGGGCCTTCTCATGTTTCTATGTTCTCATATTCTTGTGATATTCAGCAATTTAGTTTAAAGTGAAAATACTCTTTGTTTGTATTTTGAGAACAACATGGTAAGGTGACTATTGCCTCTTTGGAGGATTGGAGTGATCTACAAAAACTACTCAGTGGGAACATTGGAAAGTGCTTTTCCTACATTGCACCATTTGCAGGAGCCTCATCAACTTAACATTTATCAGGATAAATAATGATTGTTTCACACTTGAATGGTTCCTGCAAATCCATTTAAGCAAAGGTTAGTTGTTAGTGATGATCATAAAACAGAGTTGTGGTTGCTGATAGATTTGATACTGCCATAAGTATTACCAGAGTACCCAGAGGACTTTCTATACATTTGGTAAAGCAAAAACAATTGAACATGTATTGGACCAGAGCAAATTAACATCCCATAGATGTGATTAATTTCAGAAGTACCACATTTGAAGCCTGTGTCAGTTGTTGTTTGTTTTAAAGGTTAAATTGTCACAGAGTAGATAAATGTTACTACTTGATTTGTAGTAGAATTATTTTTTGGACATAAACAGTTCAGGAAGATTATCGTCTTTGAGTAAGTCAATTATTAATTGTCTAAAGCAAGTTCAGTAAAACTGATAATCCACTACGTCATCATTCAGAAATCCGATAGTTCATCATCTGGCTCACTGAGTGCTGATTCCTGTGCACCCTTCCGCTCATTTTGGTCCATTCTGTGGTCCCTTTTATTCAACAGTTTCCATCTCCCTTTCACCCACCGGATTCCCAGTCCCTCCACACTTCTTAAAGATTCTGTTTTTCACATTCCCTTGAAACTTATTGGGGTCTTGTTACTTGCATTCCCAATAAACTAGCCAGGTTCACTGGAAAACGTATTATTCCACTTTGTTATTAAAAAAAAGTGCATTAAATGTGTGTTAAAGCATTAATAAAATAGCATCCCATTGTCTGGACAATCAGCTCTTCAGACACTAGCAAAGTCCAGAGCATGCCAGATTAACAAGGTTTTATGATTTTTTTTAGAGAAACACTGTCTTGCATTAAATGACTGATGAAAATGATAAAATAGAGAAACTGCAGGAGATAAAAATCTGGAATAGAAATAGATAATAGTGGTAACTGCATGTGAAAAGAGAAGTGCTTTGTTCAGTTTTCAAATGGAGAACATTCATAGACTCAGCTTCCTACACACATGAAATCAACATCTCTCAGCCCATGACCAAGTCATATGAAAACTTCCTGCACACTTGAAAGGTCAAAGTCATAATTTTCTGCCACCGTAAAGGATCCCCTTGAAATCACTTCCTTAATTCTGAATACCTGTTCCCGCCTCTCCTAACTCAAATTTGGAGTCTGCTTATTCTAATTGTTTGCGTACGTTTGTTTATTTAATTCTTAGAAGTAGCGTATTAAAGTTAATTTTCGTTTTTAATATGTCTTAGTACAATTTATATTTCTTAGATTCATTTTGGAAAGTGTACAATAACAGATTCCATTATAACATCTCTTACTTTTTCAGCGTGGGTATGACATGTTGGCTTTGCCTCGTTACCTGAGTTTTTGGAAGGACTGTGTTTCTCATGATGGTTTCCAACATTTTCTCTTTGACTGATGTGATGCCAACAGGCCTATGATTTCCTGTTTTCTGTATATAAAGGAGATACATTTGCAATTTTTCAATGTAATGGAACCTCCTCCAAATCTTAGAAAATTAAAACCAAGGGGTCAACTATTTCACTAGTCACTTATTTAAGGCCCTTGGGTGAGAACTATCAGGACCTGAGGATTGGTCAGCCATTGCTCAGTACCACTACCTAAATTATCGTTTAGTTTAGAGACACAGCGCGGAAACAGGCCCTTCGGCCCACTGAGTCCTTGCCAACCAGCGATCCCTGCACATTAACACTATCCTACACACTCTAGGGGCAATTTGCACTTATTCTAAGTCAATTTACCTCCATACCTGTACGCCGTGGGAGGTAACCGAAGGTCTCTTAACTTTTTAATCTCTTAACCTGCTCTTAACTCTGACATGTGTGTGGTATATAATAATAATAATAATAAATTTTATTTAATGGGCGCCTTTCATACATCTCAAGGACACCTTACATAGTAATCGAAATAAAACATATAATCGGAATAAAACAAGTAATTAAAGACATCACAGTGACACAAATTAAAAACAGAATTCAATCCAAAAACAGAAAATCAAAAACACAGTGTGAAAAGAGAGCAGCGGCAGCCAAAGCGCGCCAGCGTCCACTCTCTCTTCACGGCAGCCATCTTGGACACAGACCTACAGGACTACAATTAGACAAAATATAGAACTTTGGTATATTCATTCTAACCAGAGCAATAAATGGTAGAGACCAGGAGAGTGTTGCAGAATAGAGAGATCTGTAGGTGCAGAGGTGGCTGAAGGGTACTTTATTGCGATATATATGATCAGGAGGGACATTGAAAAAAGTGAACACACAGTCTTTTTCCCAGCTTGGAGGATTCTAAAACCAGAGGGCAAAATCTTAAATTGCGAGGCAAAAGATATAAGAGGGACCTCAAGCAACTGTTTCACTCAGAAGGTAGTCCACATCTAGAATGTGCAGCAGTGGAAGCTATAGAATTGGTTACAATTACCACTTTAAAAAATAATTGGACAGATATTTGGATATGAAGGGTTCATAGTTCTATGGGCCAAGTGCAGGCAAATGTGATTAACCCAGAATGCCAACTCAGTTGCTATGGTCAAGATGGGCTGAAGGGCCATCTCCGGGCTGAAGGGCCATCTCTGACTCCATGATTGCATTGAAAAAGACTCCTTCACAATGTAATGGGCCTTCTCTTAGTAGCATGTCATTTTTCGTTAAATATGATTTGCCTATCAAGCCTTTGTTAGGGGCTCTCAATATGTCATTGTGTAAGGCTGTACATGTCTGTCAGCTTAAATCAACATACTCATAAGTTAGATCAGAGCTAAATTGTAAAATGTTCTTCTGTATAATCATGCAATTTTTATTACGCACAAGCAAAATGAAGCCAACTGAAGTAAGGGGCAAATGTCCATGAGTGGGAATCAATTTCCTTTCAGGTTTTACTCAGATGTGCACTGCAATAATTAGGAGTGACCACGTTATATATGTATTTGAAAGTTTAGCCTCCAGGACAAAATATTATTTTTCTTTCTTGTTGCATAAATGTGATGGGTGGGTGGATATTTTTAAACAGACTCGGAATGTAAACTTGGGGGAGCCTCTGACATTTTCTATATATTTTTTTATTGTGCAGAGGAAAAGAGCTCTCTTTCAAGAAAACTTAAAGAAAGCAGGTCTGCAGATAGAAGCTACAAGATCAGTGAGTACTCATTCAAATGTTTTACCTCCTGCTGAAAGGATGTTGACTAAAAAAATAATCTGAAGGTTTCACTGTTTTTTCTTTGTTTTTAAAGGCATTTTAGTCTCTTTACTTGATTATTGGCTTTCTTTTCTCATGGACTTGCTGCTTAGCTCCCAGCCCCAACATGTGTTATTCCAAACCAATGTTGGCCTATGAGCAGCTAAAGCTCATACTGCTGTTTCTTTGGCTTCATATCCCTTTATACTCTTTGGCCAAACTGCTCAGTCCAATGCGCTCCGTCCTGCCCTATTTCCACTGTATTTTGCCACCTACTACATTGATTTTATCATTTATGTCATTGAATTTAAACACCATAAGGTTATGCTATATTTGTGTAAAACTGTAGCAATTAGTGATTAGGTCACCACTGGGTACTGTTTCCTTCTACCAACCCTCCATCCCACCACCCTCTTCCACAGTCTCCCCATTCCCTTCCACCACCCCACTCTCCCAGTTCCAAAACAAAGTGTGGGTGGGATATGTCACCAGTGTATGTGTAAATTAAACACAGGTATTGGGGTATGAGAATGGTTTGTGTGAGGTATAAAAGACTATTAGAAAACAATGCAGGGTGAATAGGAAGAAGCTGGTTCATTTAACAGAGAGATTGACAATGAAGAAATATGTAGTTAAGTTAAATGATGGAAAGACTTCCAGAGTAGGGAGGGAAAGGAGAGGAGCTGAGGAAAAATCTTTTAATTTAGAAAGTACTGGGAGCCTGGAACGTAAAGGGGTAGCCGGAGTCTGTTTAAAGGGCCATAATCAACAAGGCTACAGACTGAGAATTGTGAAATAGTAATAATATTAATAATAACGTTCCAGAAAAATACCCCATATTCCACTTGAGTAGTCCACAACCCAAGGGCATCAACATTGGATTCTCCAATTTCTAGTAAAGCCCCCCCCCATTCTCATTTATCCAGATACCCCCCCCCCCCCCCGCCATTCCATCCCACCCTGCCTGTGAAGATCTTTCTTTCCATTCCCCTGCCCCATCACCGAGTTTCCTTCCCCTCATCATCTGTTCATCTCCTATCCCTTCCCACCCTGGGTCTTCCATTGTTTTTTCATCCCCCGCCCCCCCATCTCCCTTTCAACTCCCCACATTCCCGTCCACCCTCCAACACTCCCAGTTTCCTCCCACTCCTGCTGCCTCCCTCCCCTCACCTCCATCACCCCATTCTCTTCTACCCAGCATTCCTCCCTCCGGTTCTATATTTCACTCCCCATCTTCCTTCATCAGGTTCCACAATCTTCATCCCCTTATCTTCTCCACGTATCATCCTTTCCCATCTCTCCCTCACCTGACTCATCTGCCGACCAACCCCTCCCCAGTTTATCCACTTATCAAGAGCTAGTTCTTGCCTCACTCACTCTACCAGCCAATTTCCCCTCTACTCTTATCTCTCATTTCAACAATAATAACTCCAAATGCCGGCCTCCTATATAACAATGGCCTTAATGATTCAAACGTGATTTCCTAAGTCAAAGTGCTAATTTATAGATCTGATGACTCACGGAGTTATAATTTGTAAAAGCCTCGTTTCCTCGCAGGTGGGATGTACACAGGGCTTTGGAGCAAGGATCCCAAAATGAAGTCAATGTTAACATGAACTGAAACGAAAAAAGATTTAAAGATAGCATGAAGGGAAAGTATAATCAGCTTTAGGGGCAGCAAAAAACAGGGCAGAATGACTTGGGTTTCTGAGGTTTATTTTCTTACATGGGAGAGGGGCAGGTATATTCATTTGGGTACCTTGGTATTGAGAGAATATAAATAGCAACAGTGAATGTAAACAGAATAACAAGTGCAGGAGTTTCAAGTGAAACAAATTAACATAGGCATGAAGAGAGAAGCAGCATTGCTGAGCAAACATCAAGTATGGTAATGGATAGGCAAATAACAGTGGAAACTGGCAGATAATAAAACAAGAATTAAAAAGTGAAAAGCAGATGTGGGCAGGAAGGAGTAGAATATAACATGGAATAGAATGTTTTTACTGATGACATATATATGAAATGGGCAGTATCTCCATAATCCTTTTGTAAGTATGGTACTTCATTCATTAAAAACCTTCCATTCACACATACATTTACTACAAAATTTGTCCCCACACGCACAACTTGTTACACACGCCCTGCTTGTAAAACTAGATATCCTTTGGCACATTGTGAGCTTTACCTTGGGAGATTGTTGCAGCACAGAAAGTAGTGAGTTAGCCCATCATGCTTGTGTCAGGCTTGTAGCTTTGTATCTAAACTTTATTCCATTTTCTGATTTCTTCACCATGTGGCTTTTTTCCTTATTTATGTCCATATTGAAAGCTCATATTAACTCTTCTTCCATCATTCATTTAGGTAGTGAACCTTTAGTTCTAAGTATATACAAGGGCATTTTTAGAAGCCAAATCTTCTACTTCTTTTAAGTATTAAGAATGTTCTCAATAGATTTCAAACTTGTTTGAGAATAAGAATGGAAATGGCATAGCCAGTAGTGCTGCTGCCTCACATACCCAGCCACCAAAGTTCAATCCTGACATCTAATGCTATCTATATGTGGTTTTCATAAGCTCCATATGACCGCACTGGTTAACTTCCAGTGTTCCAGTTTCCGATCACAGCCCAAGAATGCACAGGTTGGCGGCTTAATTTTCTGGTGTAAATTGCCCCCACCATGCCCCCAAAATCTGAAGGGAATTGATGGAAATGTGGAGAGAAAATAACTGATTAGGGTACAATTAATGTAGAAATTGGTACTTGATGGTCAGCATGGCCTTGGTGTGCCAAATGGGTATATCCTTCTTTAACTCTCTATATAAGTTTATACATTGCATGCTTGATTGGTATAAATTTCATTGTATTTAATTTATTTGTGTATTGAAAGTAATTAATGGAACATTGAATAAATGCACATTTTGTTCATCTTATGCTGTTCATCTGCTATCTAAGGTTTTAGATTTCAAGACAATTTTCCTGAAACTCCATGCACCCTGGGAAGTCCTCTGTCGTTACGCTGAAGTCCTTCACATAAAACTACCTCTATTTAGCAATGATTTAAAACAGAAGACCTCCACTTTTAACTGCATCACCAAGCTTTTTTCAGTGGATGAAGAGAAAATTCCACCAGAGGATGAATATTTCACTGCACCATTTGAGATGAACCGTATAAAAAGTTTCCACACTGAAAATCGTGATGCCTTTTTCACACCAGCAACTCGAAGCAGGATAGTAAGTCATTGATCACTATTCCTCATGCTGCATTTATATTTAAAAATACTTGCTCATAACTACACATCCACAATAGAATCTTGTTCAATTAAGCTTGTGCCATCCCTTTGGCAAATTTGGAACAAAAGGGGTAAATAAAGAACGATTTACATTTTTGTTTGATTATCGTATGTTTTAGTTTTAAATGAACAATTTAAACATTTTTACATTCTCACGCTGAGTATTTTTTTTCTTGAAATCAATTTTCAACTTAATTTTGCAGGTCAATTATATTTTGAATCGCAGTGAATATAAAAGAGGAAAACCCAGCAAGTTTGGTATTACTAAACTTCTGGACTCAAATACATACAAGGCAGCTTATACACTCCATGATGTAAGTAAATTTAGGTAATTAATTGTTTCTCTGCATTTGTCATCTAATTATTGGAATGAATACATACAAAACAAATCCGGAAGTGGCGGCGCTGCCCTGGCAGCAGCGGCTCGCCTGCAGTCCGTACGTTTTACTTTTTTTGTGTTGTTTTTTTTCGTTTTGTCTAGTTACGTTTTTGGTTTTTAGGTTGTGTTTATGCGGGGGGGGGGGGGGTTGAAACGGGGCTTGCTGTCTCTCCCTTTGGGGGAATGTGACTTTTTTGTCGTATCCCCCTTCTCTGCCTCCGTCTGCGCTGAGGCCTAATGGCGGAGACCTCGAGACTCCGGAGGCAGAGCCAGTCAGGACTTGCCCTGGGCTCGCTCCCGTGAGGGCGGTCCGGCTCGGGGCTGGGCGGCGCTCCCGTGAGGGGCTGTGACGCTCCCGTGAGGGCGGCCTGGCGCGGGGCTGAGACTCTCTCGTGAGGGGCTGTGGCGCTCCCGTCGGGGCGGCCCAGCCCGAGGGTGGAATGGCGCTCCCGTCGGACCGGCCCAGCTCGAGAGTGGAATGGTGCTCCCGTCGGAGCGGCCCAGCTCGAGGGTGGAACGGCACTCACGTGAGGGCGATCCGGCTTGGGGCTGGAACGGTGCTCCGGTGGCTGGGACGGCGTTCTGGCGGCGGTGACCTGAGTCCGGGGTTCAGCCGCGGGCCGGCGACTGCGTCCGCTGGACTGGAGGGCGGCAGCTTCGACCACCCCGGGCTTTGAGCCGGCCCGTTTGCGGGGTTCGGTGAGCCGCGGGACTGTCTGTGCCATCGCCCGGTGGGGTATTGCCTCAGCGCAGAGGGAGAAGAGGAGGGAAGAGACTGCAGCCCTAAGATTTTTGCCTCCACCACAGTGAGGAGGTGCTTGGAGGACTCACTGTGGTGGATGTTAATTTGTGTTTATTGTTGTTTATTATTGTATGTATGACTGCAGGCACAAAATTTCGTTCAGACCGTAAGGTCAGAATGACAATAAAGGTAATTCTGAAAAAAAAGAAAAAAATAGTTAAGTATTTGTACATTGGATAGTATTCCTCTAATTTTCATGACATAGAGATTTGTTTATATACACTTTTTTGTATGGCACAAATCGGCATGTGTTGAACCATATTGGTGTAAGAATACCAACAGACCAACACTGAAATTATAGAGATTCTTGAGCAATCTTATAACTTTACTCATAAAAATATATGAGTAATATGAGTAATATATTTTCTCCACACCAATTAATGGTATGGTACAGTCACAGAATCTTATTCCCCTACAAACCTACAGTTTTTTTGTTCTTTCATACTTAAAATGTAAGTAAATATATAAGAATTACCAGCCCAAGACGAGCTCTGTCCATTAAAATCTGTAAAAGTATAAGTTAGCAATTTAACAGAAGTATTTTGTCTCAACCCTATCAATATTTTGGAAAGGATATTTCTGAAGAGTGAGGCAACAAATATTACTAAAACTAATATTCAGGTTTCTTAATAAAGTATGGTACATATTTATCTCTTCCAGTGTAAATTCAACCAGAAATCGTCAGACCCATTGTGTCCCAATGAAAGGTTCCTTCTATACCAGGAGTGGGCTCATCCCAAGAACTTTTACAAACTGCAGCCTTTGGACCTCATCAGGTACTTCTTCCTTCATCTGTAACTTAAAAGACTCCATTTAGAATATTACATCTGCATCCAACAAAAAAACATTTCAAGGTTGTCGAGAGTTGGTAAATCTGAGATCGCAATGAAAATATGCAGTGTCTGTCAGTCATCTCAAATATAAGTAAGTTATATGATTTATGCCTTCGAAGCAATAAATAATCATTTCAAATAATGTAGTAAAATTTTATAAATAAGCAGCTGGTAAGATTCAACAGAAATTCAGTACAGTAAATTCCCATGTGGTAACATTTAATAATATAGGAAAATTGTGATTTTGATCATTGTTTATACTCATGGTCTTCATCCAGCCAGTGGCTTTCAAGAGTCATGAGGAAAGAGTGTTTAACTGGCATATGCACTGGGAACGAAACAGTGAAATTCTTACTTGATGCAGCTTTACAGGCACATTTACATAATAACACAGCAATAAATATACCATAATCAATGATATAATACATTAATAATCAGCAATACTAGGTAACTAGACCATAATAGTATTAAAAACCGAAGTACATAGTGCAACTAAACCAAAACCCATAGTAGATCTTTGCTTTGGTAGGATTGTGGTTAAGGTTGTGCAGTGTGGTTCAAGAGCCTGGTGGTTGCTGGAAAGAAGCCATCCTGAACCTGGACATCATGGTTCTCTGGCCTCTGTACCACCTTCCTAATAGTTCTAGGTAGATGAGAGCCTGAACGGGGTGGGGCGGGTTTTTGATGATGTTAAATGCCTTTTGGAGGCAGCATTTCTTGTAGTCTCTTCAATGGTATGGAGGTCAATGCCCCTGATGGAGTGGACTAAGGTATAAATCCAAAGTGGTTCTGCAGTATCCTTTGAACCTGGGCATTCGAGTTACCAAACAAGCTGTGATACAACCAGTCAGTATGCTCTCTACTGCACACCTGTAGAAGTTCGATAGAGTACTTTTGTGACATGCTGAATCTCCTCAATCTTCTAAGGAAGTAGAAGCATTGATGAGCTTTTTTTGTGGTTGCATCAATGTGCTGGATCCAAAAAAAATCCTCAGATATGCATGCCTTGGATCTTGAGGTTCTTGACGTGTTGGTCCAGCTAACACAAAGCAAGAATGTTGTCTGGCACCATTCAATTAGAAAATCAATCTCCCTCCTGTACTCTGACTCATCATTACCCATTATTCGTCAAACAATGGTGGTATGGTCAGCAAATTTAAAGATGATGTTGGAACTATGTTTAGCAATATAATCATGGGTCCAATGAGGGAGTAGAGAATGGGACTGAGCACACTAACTTCAAATGCTTATACGCTGATGGTCATCAAGGAGGAAGCATTGCCATTTCGTTCTGGCTGTGGTTTGCTGATGAGGAGGTGAAGAATCCAATTGTGGTCTGCTGATGAGGAAGATGAGCACCCAATTACATAGGCACAAGCAGAGACATAGTTTCATGAGATTGATACTTTTGGAAGGGATGGCAGTGTTGAACGCTGAGCTGTGGTCAACAAACAACAGCCTAATGTACATATCAGCTGACAGATTTGCCGGATTAATCTCCAAGTCCCTTGGAATGCATCCCTGCAAGTAACAAAGACTTCCTTCCAATTAGTTAATTATTGGAATTTTTCCTGCCTTCAACATGTAGTTGTCATGGCCTCTGCTCAGCACAGCATTCATGTCATGACTCAGGTAGGAATTGAATGAGTGAAACACAGAGCAGCCTAAGCTTCTGCCAGGCTTTTGTGATCTAGTATGCCAACCACCTTACTGCCCCACCTTTTGTAGTTAAAAAAAACCTGTTTATCCTGTTTCATTTGGGATCATTTTAACCAACCAACAAAGTGCAGGAGAGGATTTAAGATTCAAAATTAAGTTCAGTACGTCCCCATCTGTTGTGCATATTTACATATGTATCATGCCAGATACTATTTTTAGAGCAAACTTTGCTAAACCGAAGCAACTTTAAAGTGGGAGGATATTTTAGTTTAGTTTAGAGATACAGCGTGGAAACAGGCTCTTAGGCCCACCTAGTCCATGATGACCAACAGTCACCCATACACTAGTTCTGTCCTACACTACAGAGACAATTCAGTAAAGGGCCTGTCCCACTTGCATGCGATTGCATGCGTTTGGCGCGACCAAACGGAAGCGGAGTTCGCGCTAAGTTTGCGGTAAGTACGCGCTATGTTCGTGCGTGACGTAATTTGCGTAATACTTACCAATCAGCTGGGCAGGAGGCGGGCCGACTGAATTTGGACGTCGCACGGCATCGGGCGGTGACGTCATCACGCAAGGCCATGCGCTAGGCGTACGCCGTCAAGACGCTGCGTACGATGTCAAGACGCTGCGTATGCCATCAAGACGCTGCATACGCCCTCAATGCGCCTGCAAGCCGACAGGCCGTTGGCGCTCGGAATTTTCGGACAGTGCGGGATTTTCGGAGCCCCGCGCGATGTCGGGACCAGCCCCGCAAACTCCATATGCCACCGCGCCTGGAAGTGGGACCGGCCCCGCGCGGCCTGTACGCCTCAAGCGACCGCGTTTGGTCGCGCCAGACGCATGCAATTGCATGCAAGTGGGACAGGCCTTTAAGTGTGAGAGGAATGTGAGAGCAAATTGGAGCACGGAGAAACAGGGAGTCACAGGGAAAATACAGTCACAGGGAAAATATACAAACTCCGTTCAGACAGCACCCATGGTCAGAAATGAACCTGGGTCTCTGGCACTGTAAGGCAGCAATTCTTTTGCTGCGCCACTGTGTTACACCAATTTAATTTTACAGTGTTTTAAATTAAGTATTTGACACAAGAACTGTGGATGCTGCTATACTTAAAAAAGACAAAATGCTGGAGTAACTCAGCGCATCAGGCAGCATCACTGGGTGACATTATAGGTGATGTTTCATGTTGGGACCCTTCTTCAGACAAATTGTGATATAGGGGTGAAAGCTAGAAAAGGGAGGGAGGAGAGAAGAAAAGGATGTGGGGTGACAGGGGCGGAATTGGATTGTTACCTGTTAATACAATGTTCATACCTTTGGGTTGTACGCTAACCAAGCAGAATATGAGATGTTATTCCTCTACTCTGGCAATGGAGGAGGCCCAGGCCAGGAAAATTGGTACAGGAAGGGGAGTTGGAATGGTTAACAGCCCAGAGTGTACCTGGAGGTGGTGTCGAAGGACGAGATGCCGAAGCGAAGAAGTGGAAGCCAAAGAACCGAACGGAAACGACGCTGAAAAGCCAAAAGCTCGATCGCTCCGCTCCCTCACCGGATACCCCCGAGGCCGGCGATCGGTGATCACTCAGCCTCCCCACTTTCAAAAACGTTCCGCGGTCCCTGACTCATATCACTGAACCGGCTCAGGGAGCTAAGATATACTTTAAAAAAAGTTTTTTTTTTCGACTGGTTGCTCGATTCACACCCAAAAGGAACACTGGCCTTCAAGATGCACAGTGGTGTATGTAAATGTATTGTGGTAGTCAAAATATAATTGTTATAGTTGGTGTAAATATCTATGGAACCAATTTGGATTATTATTTTGTTAAATCAACCAAAAGTTCCAATCACACCGGGTTTTATTTTATATTCGGGAAAGTCTAAAATCGGCAAAGGAAAATAAAAAATAACCCTCACCCTCCCGTCTACCCGGCCAGTGATGTGATGGGCTCGGTGGTCTGGACCAATCGCTGACAAGTTCCGCCCCCCTGGCGACGTTGTGTCTGTTATTTGGGTTTTTGGGCGATGCGTCCGTTCGGTCAGTTGGCTTTTCCGTGATCCGCCCTTTCGGTTAGTTGGCTTTTCAGCCATCTGCCCTTTCGGTGAGTTGGCTTTTCAGAGTAGTTTCTGTTCAGTTAGTTGGCTTTTCGGCGATCCGCCCTTTCGGTTAGTTGACTTTTTGGCGTCGTTTCCGTTCGGTTATTTGGGTTCCACTTCTTCGCTTCAGCATCTTGTCCTTCGACGCCACGTCCGCACACGGCCCAAAGATCCCGCAGGTACCGGCGGAAATTAATGCAAGTGTTCGGCAAACCAGTTGCAGGTGTCCTATTTAGTACAGAGGAAGTTATAGGTGTTTTTTGGAGGCCAATCATTTCCGCTCCAGACATTGTTGAAGAGTCCCTCAGGGTTCATTACTCAACCAACTATCTTCAATTACTTTATTTATTGAGAATGTAATCTGCCTATGCAGAGCTCAAGTCATTGTAAAGTCTGGAGCTGGCATGATTTGCACTCAACAACTGTACATTAAGCAATAATCACCACCAACAAAAGCATCCCTAACCACATTCTGTTGACACGCAATGCTATTACCATTGTAAAATTACCCTATATTGATATCCTAATGGGCCTGACCCACTTAGGCGATTTTTCAGCGGACTAGCCGGCGATTGTCAAGTTGCCGGCAGTCGCCTGAAAAACCGGCAACTGGAACGGTGACTATCAGAGTGGAACACACACGCGCATCGCTTCCTTCACCAGCCCGTTATGCAGGTGGGGGCAGGGCAAGCGGGGGGAGCGCTGTCTGAGTGAAATTCACACGGTGCAAAGCCAATGTGATACAGACACACACCGCGATGAACAGGAAGGTTGGCGCTGTAAAAAGACGGCTAAAGCACAGTGTATGATAAGTCCTTTAAAAGAGGGGGGTGGGGAGGGGGAGGGGGAGAAGGAATGGAGACAACTTTTAAGAAGCCAGAGATACACGGCTGTACGCTCAGCGGACATTAACATTGCCGGATGGTTATCCTTGGTTCTGAAAACTACTGCTGAGGTTTAAAACTATAGCACCGGCTACAACCTACAAGAACCTCCGAGAACCTTCAACCTCCTAGGCAACCCACCAGGACCTCCTGGTGACCCACCCACGGCACGAGTATTCTCGCTACTCTCCATGGCAGCTTCACTGGTCACTGCTAATTTTTCAACACGTTGAAAAATTTGTGGCGACCATAATGAGGCCACGACTAGTTTACTTGAAACTTCATCAATAATGTGCAGCTCGGGAGATAGATACTCTGTAGAAAGTAACTCGGCTCTTGACTTCCCAATGCTTTTCCAATGGAAAACAAAAGTCAGGAGTGTTTTGAAATGGTCACTACCTCTCTGGATGACTACAGTTCTAATAACAATTAAGAAACTCACAGGGTCTAAGCTAAAGCAACCAGATTGACAGTAAATATTCATTTCGTTCATCAAAGCTCATTTGAGAGGAACACTGAATATTTCCTGGAGGAAAGTTTACTTGGCCTGTTCAATCCAAATTTGCATATGTAAAAGGAATCCAAACGGTTCCACTCATCCACACTCTCTCCCTTACCTTGCAAATTCTTTTAGATGTTTAGCCAGTTCCATTTTGAATATTACAATGCATCGGTTTCCAAATCTACCTCTAACTATGTATTCCAGACCCTAACCATTGCTTTTCCACATGTCATACATCTGGCTTCAGAGTATGCATTCTACCTCCAGGGGAGTGAAGGGTACCCCACGCGTAGTAAAGAACCAGCACTTCAAAGTTGCTCATATTCTTATTTTGGACATACAACACCCTTCCTCATTTCAACAAGTTCTGGAACTAACTTCTTATCACACTGTGCAAGTACATGCACGCATCAACCAGCAGCAAATCAAACAGGTGGCTAACCATTACATTTTGAAAGATATGTAGCTAATGACCATAAACACTGCACTTGCCAGCAGTGTCCACAGTCCTTAATTAATCAGCTTATTGAGAGTATCAGATCAAATTATGTCTTAAATATCCACTTAACAAATGTCTTTGTGTCCACCACGGTGCATTATATTTAAGCTGTGCAGCGGAGATGGAAATAGCATAAATGTATTACCATTTCTTATTTTTGTCTGCTTTCTTAATTAGATTTCCAATGCTCTTTAAACAATTGGTTCCAACAGATTTACTTTCTAATGTATAAATTTATATTGTGCGAAATTACGTGTAAGACCTTCAGGGAGCAAATCTTATGTTGATGTTAATGAGCTTATCTGGTATTATGTTTTTATACATGCCGCTGCGTGGAGGCAAATACTTGCCATAAAATCCTTTTACACTAATTGAGTTAATGTAGAAAAATACTTTGAGCTAAGCTGAAAAGAAAATTGAGAAAAGATGAGAGATTTCCCCCAGTAAAAGTAAAACATATGAAAGGAAAGTGAGAATCTAAAGCATCATTTCCTTTTTTATGTTGATATTATAATCAATATGTCAATGTACAATAACTATCTAATAACATTTGAAAATGCAACTTAAAATAAATGATTCTTTGATGAAATGAAAAGTTTCCAATGCTGCTGACAAACATAGTTTGATTTAGTTTAGAGATCCAGCGCAGATACGGGCCCTTCATCCCACCGAGTTGACCAGCGATCTCCATACAGTAACACTATCCTACAAACTGATAACAATTTACAATCTTTACCGAAGCCAATTAATCTACAAGCCTGTACGTCTTTGGAGTGTGGGAAGAAACCAGAGCACCCGAGGAAACCCACGCGGTCACGGGGAGAACGTACAAATTCCGCACTGACAGCGCAAAACTCAGGATCGAACCCGGTTCTCTGGTGCAATAAGGCAGAAACACAACCGCTGCACCACCATACCATTTCTCTGTTTTACCTTTTTTCGACTGGAGCACTTTAACCAGTTGCTTGTTACACATTTAAGATTGATCTTTATTTGAAAGGAAAGCAACTGGCCAGCACCAGTTTGGAATGGGTAAAAATTTATGGTCTTCACGGCAACGGCAGATCCCAAAAGTGAATGAATAATGTATGATTTTTCTGTAATAAATAAAACACTTATTTTGCCCGCTGTTTGGTAATAGGCGCTTTATGGTCTCGATGTGATTGCTATGGTGGATCCTAATCTAAAACTTTAGTTGTACGTGTTGCTGCTTTAAAAATCATGGAAATAAATGGAAAATGCAAAGTAGGTGAAATAAATAGAAACTATGCAGAGATGATCATTGTCAAAAGCTGATTGAGTACCACCATAAATAGATAGACTTTAACCCAACAGCAGTATGTATGTATGTATCTTCACTGAAATAATTTTAAAAGTTGACTCAACACCACCTATTTAAGGGCAATTGATTCGGACAATAAATGCTGGCCTTGCCGGCAATGAATAAAAAAGGTAATTTACTATATAAGCATTCTGCCTCCTTTGCTTTACAGAACAATGATTTGAGACAGAGACTGAATGATATACTGCATGTTCTGCTTAGTTTTCTGGACATAAACTTTAATGAACAGGAAACCAAGAGTGCAGATCTTTAGCCACATCTCTCTCCCATAGAACAACTCCATACTAATATCAGAAATGTGCAATCTTCCGTGTTTCTATTCTAATTCTTCTGTTTCATTGCACAGTTGAAGTTACTTTAATTAACTGGAAGTTTGTACCCCCTGCCAACAGTTTTTTTTTAAATTCCAATTGCAGGAAGTATTATGGAGAGAAGATTGGAATATACTTTGCTTGGCTTGGTTTCTACACGGGCATGTTGGCCATTGCTGGGTTTACTGGTCTCCTGTGTTTTATCTTTGGAATACTAACAATGGATCACAATACTTGGAGGTAAGAGAAAAATGTTGTTTGAACAAATAAGGTAAAAATTAGCAAAATGTTAAATGACTGTTAAAACACAAAGTATTGCGCTATAGCACCAGGATAAGCGTTCAACCAAGAAAACCAAGCCTAATGCCAAAGTAGTATCTAAACTGATTCAATTATACTTTATTGTCATATGTACCGAGGTGCAGGGAAATGCTTTGTTTTGCATACAACCCAGTAAAATGGTACAACAGACCTCACCTCGGACGTACACAAGAGTCACCAATTGGAGCTTAATTAGAAAAATAGGTGCAAGAGTAGGCCATTCGGCCCTTTGAGCCAATATGATCATGGCTGATCTTCTATAATCAGTACCCCGTTCCTGTTTCTTCCCCATATCCATTAATTCCTTTAGCCCTAAGTGCTAAATCTAACTCTCTCTTGAAAACATCCAGTGAATTAGCCTCCACTGTCTTCTATGGCAAAGAATTCCACAGATTCACAACTCTTGGTGAAGAAGTTTTTCCTCATCTCAGTCCTAAATGGCCTACCCCTTATTCTTAAACTGTGACCCTGGGTTCTGGACTTCCCCAACAACAGGAACATTTTTCCTGCATTTAGCCTGTCCAATCCTTTAAGAATTTTATGGTTCTATAAGATCCTCTCTCATCCTTCTAAATTTCAGTGAATACAAACCCAGTTGACCCATTCTTTCATCATATGTCAGTCCCGCCATTCCACAAGTGAACCTGGTGAACCTATGCTGCACTCCCTCAATAGCAATAATGTACTTCCTCAAATTAATAGACCAGAATTGCACGCAATACTCCAGGTGCGATCTCACCAGGGCTCTGTACAGCTGCAGTAGGATCTCCTTGCTCCTAAACTCAAACCCTCTCACAATGAAGGCCAACATGCCACTATCTTTCTTCACTGCCTGCATGCTTACTTTCAATGACTGATATGCAAGCACACCCAGGTCTCGTTGCACCTCCCCTTCTCCTCATCTGACTCCATTCAGATAATAATCTGCCTTCCTGTTCTTGCCACCAAAGTGGATAGCCCCACATTTATCCACATACTGCATCTGCCATGCATCTGCCCACTCACCCATCTATCCAAGTCACCCTGCAGCCTCATAGCATCCTCATCGCAGCTCACACTGCCACCCAGCTTTGTGCCATCGGCAAACTTGAAGATGTCACATTTAATTCCCTCGTATAAACCGTTAATATATATGGTAAATAACTGGGGTCCCAGCACCGAGCCTTGTGGCACCCCATTAGTCACTGCCTGCCATTCTGAAAAGGACTCGTTAATTCCTACTCTTTACTTCCTCACTGCCAACCAGTTCTCTATCCATGTCAATACCCTACCCCTAATACCATGTGCTGTAATTTTACACACTAATCTCTTGTGTGGGACCTTGTCAAAGGCTTTTTGAAAGTTCAGATACACCACATCCACTGGCTCTCCCATATCCATTCTACTTGTTACATAAAATTCCAGAAAATCAGTCAAGCATGATTTCCCCTTCATCAATCCATGCTGACTTTGGCCGGTCCTGTACAAATGCGCTGTTATAACATCTTTTACAATCGACTCAAGCATCTTCCCCACTGCCGATGTAAGGCTAACTGGTCTATAATTACCTGTTTTCTCTCTCCCTCTTTTCTTAAAAAGTGGGGTTACATCTGCCTTCAATCCCAACAGTTTACCTAACACCATTCCCTGACTAATGTAGATTCCCTTCAGTTCCTCCCTCCCACTAGATCCTCAGTCCCCTAGTATTTCTGGGAGATTTTTAGTGAAGACAGAACCAAAGTATTTGTTTAACCGTTCTGCCATTTCCTTGTTTCCCATTATAAATTCACCTGTCTCTGATTGTAAGGGACATTTGTCTTCACTAATCTTTTTCTTTTTAGATATCTGAAGAAGCTTTTGCAGTCAGTTTTTATATGCCCCGCAAGCTTTCTTTCATGATCTTTCTTCCCCCCTCTTAATTAACCCCTTTGTCCTCCTCCATTGAGTTCTAAATTTCTCCCAGTCCTCCGGTTTGCTGCTTCCTCTGGACAATTTATAAATCCTTGGATTTAACACTATTCTTGATTTACCTC
Source organism: Amblyraja radiata (assembly GCF_010909765.2). Lineage (NCBI taxonomy): Eukaryota > Metazoa > Chordata > Chondrichthyes > Rajiformes > Rajidae > Amblyraja > Amblyraja radiata. The sequence goes on along the minus strand of NC_045974.1, from coordinate 28,894,091 downwards.
GTTAGCCATGGCTGAGCCGCCTTCCCCATTTTATTTTTTTGCCAGACAGGGATGAACAATTTTCAGAGTTCATCGATGCGATCATTAAATCTTTGCCATTGCATCTCTCCCGTCAACCCTTTAAGTATAATTTGCCAGTCTATCCTTGCCGATTTCCATCTCATTTCCTTCTAAGTCTCCTTTCTTTAAATTCAGGACCCTAGTCTCTGAATTAACTGTGTCACTTTCCATCCAAATGCAGAATTCCACCATATTATGGTCACTGTTGCCCAAGGGGCTTTGCATAACAAGATCGCTAATGGGCCTGTCCCACTTAGGTGATTTTTCAGGGGACTGCCGGCGACTGTCAACTGTTGAAAAATTTGTGGTGACCATAATAACGCTGCGACTAGTTCCCAGAATGTGGGAACTCTTCACGACCATGAAGGCAACACCCCGGCAACCACCCACGAACATGTGGCGACCGCATAGTCTCCTGCAGTCACTAATAACTAATCCCATAACTAATCCTTCCTCATTACATGATACCCAGTCTAGGATGGCCTATCTTCTAGTCAGTTCTTCTACATATTGGTCAAGAGGAAAAGTAATTTTTAGGGTATGGAGGAAGAGGTTAGGAATGTACTCTGAGCAAGAGGCCTCCCACTGTGCCGTAACAATCCAATGATTTCAGGTCTCCTGAGCGTGGCTTCAGGCAAGTGTTGCAATTGTTCTTAATTTCTTAATTAAGGGCTGCACAGTGTTGTAGTGGGAGGCAACACAGTGACTCAGCCTTACAGCTGCTGCCTTAGAGCGCCAGAGACCCAGGTTCGATTCTGACTACGGGTGTTGTCTGTATAGATTTTGTACATTCTACCTGTGTCTACTTTGGTTTTCTCCGGGTGCTCCGTTTTCCTCCCATACTCCAAAGACGTACAGATTTATACGTTAATTGGCTTGGGTAAAGTTGTAAATTTTCTCTGACGTGTAGGATAGTGCTAGTGTATGGAATGATCGCTGGTCGGCATGGACTCAATAGACTGAAGGGCCTGTTTCCACACTGTATCTCTAAGATAAATTCTAAAGTCTATTTGGAGATAGGTTGAAAATCAACCAATGTAGTTTACTTTAGCAGCAGATTAAGTATATTTTTTAATTCAAAACACAAAATGTGTGCTATTTAATTATGTTGAAGTGTTACAGTACATAGTTATTAATTATTAGCAATGTCAGTATCACTTTTGTACAATACTACATTAGCTACTGTCTTTTATTATTATTTGTTGTTCAACACAGTTTAAACTTAAGAAACCTAAATGTGTGTGGAGTTGTTCTGCGATATAATAATGGAATTTTTTTGTGTTTACTCTGTTTCTGTCTTAAGTCAGGAAGTATGTGATCCTGAGATTGGAGGTCATCTCATCATGTGTCCTCAATGTGACAGAGATTGTTTCTACTGGAGACTCAATATTACATGTCAATCTTCAAGGGTATGTGCATTCATAACATCTCACATCATTTATGTATTATATGATTATATAAATATTATCATACCTCTGCATTATTGCTAAAAAGGCCAATGACCTAAATGTGGTAAAAATTTAATTTTATCCCAAAATCTTAACTTGATCTATATTAATAACTCAGTCATGAACAGCAAGATTTTCCTTCGTTTATTTGTGAATTATGGATTTGAAGACAGTTTAGTTTATTGTCACGTGTACAGAGGCACAGTGAAAAGCTTTTTGTTGCACGCTAACCAGTCGGCAGAAAGACAATGATTACAATCAATCTATTTATAGTGTATAGATACATGGTAAGGTATACATGATACATACAGTATGCAAGACCTATACTAGTTGTTGAGAAATAGCTTTTTGCTTAGTAGCCACCAAACCTCCAGTGAATAAGGAACTATTAAGTTAATGAGTTGAATTTGTTATTGAGTTATTGCAGGTTCTTTAAATGCTTTTAGGTTCAATTGTAAAGACAGCAAAAGCTAGAAAACAGAATTTATTTCAATTTAACTAAACGTAAAACTAAGCTCATTATGAGGTCAATATATTTTAGTAGGATCAAACCTTGCAAATGGATTCATGATATAAGGTTGGAGTGTGAGAATGTCAAAATATATCAGTAATTCCATTTCAGAAAAGTTCCCCCATCAGAATTAGGAGCGAAGGAGTTCTGCGCCATTGATATTTTCAATTTCTGGTGAAAGTAATGGAAGGACTTTTATAGATTGAGACACTTTCTTATCTTTATATTTTACAGGAAATACCAAATTAAAATATCTTATTTCAGTTTCAAACATAGTAGTTAGAAATGGAATAATGCATAATTAGATTTTCCTTCAAAATCTATCTCCCAGATATTCAAATACATTTTATGTCCTTTTAAGAAATGTGAGTCTATAAATTTTTTATCAGGTGCTGCCTTTTTTGTCATATCCTATGACGTATATTATTATTATATATAATTCCATAAAAGACAGGGGTAACATCTGCGTTAATGGAATTTCGGAAATGAAATGGAATATGGCATCAGAAATTATGCATGAAAGAAGAATATTCTATTAGAATGTCACAATAACCTCATCTACTGCATCCGCTGCTCTAGATGCCAGCTGATTTACATCGGTGAGACTAAGCGGAGGTTGGGCGGTGGCTCAGCACTTCAACTCCCCCTCCCATTCCCAATCCGACCTCTCTGTCCTGGGTCTCCTCCATTGCCAGAGTGAGCAACACCGGAAATTGGAGGAACAGCACCTCATATTCCGTCTGGGTAGCCTGCGGCCGGCTGGCATGAATATTGAATTCTCCCAATTTTGCTAGCCCTTGCTGTCTCCTCCCCTTCCTTAACCCTCGAGCTGTCTCCTCCCATCCCCCCGCCCTCGGGCACCTTCTCCTCTTTTTCCTTCCTTCTCCCCCCCCACCCTCTATCAGTCTGAAGAAGGGTTTCGGCCCGAAATGTCACCTATTTCCTTCGCTCCATAGATGCTGCTGCACCCGCTGAGTTTCTCCAGCATTTTTGTGTACCTTCGATTTTCCAGCATCTGCAGTTCCTTGTTGAACACATTAATGTTTCAAGTTCTGTTTACATTTAGAATACCATTGTATACAAGTTTATTGCATTTTTTTTAATGTAATCCACAGAAATTATCTATATTTGACAATTATGGAACACTGGCATATGCAGTATTTATGGCAATCTGGGGTAAGTGTATTGCAATTACTTTGCAATAGAAATAATATTAGTTAAATACATTCTAATCATTACTTTGTGCATCATCAAATGTTTGAAGAGAAAGCAAATGTTGGATTAGAATTTAGGACAATATTCAAAGGTGTTTTTTGGCATCAGTTACTATCCCAAAATACAAAAAAAAAAATTAGTGACTCATTTGCTGTGTCATACTGATGTCCATGGGACATGGACGAGCAGAAATTATTCCACCTTTCTCTGCTTCTCTTTACACCACCTTTCTTCACAAAGCAATTATACAATATTCCATTTCTTGTCATTTCAAATAACAATGGTGGAAATGTTTTTATTTTTTGAGTACGTATTATGGTCTGTTTAGAGGCTGCAATACAATCATGTTCTTGACACTTTGTGGATGTGAGTGCCCAAAACACATTACTTATGTTCTTTCTGATCCCTTTCCATCTCAAATAAACTAGATAACCAGGCGGTATGCAACATGTTATTTTAAGCCGTCAGCCACATCTCCCCGAACTTTCATCACTGAAGTAAAATCCAAATTTATGGAACCTAACTGGCTAATTTAGAACCCAATGATTAGGCTTCCTCCCTCCTTAGAACATCAATATCCTTAACCTTATATAAAGATCATGACAACTATAACTTTATTTGAGAGACTTCAGACATTGTATCTGCTACAGTGCCCTCCATAATTTTTGTGACAAACACCCATCATTTATTTATGTGCCTCTGTACTCCACAATTTGAGATTTGTAATGGAAAAAAAAATAACATGTGGTTAAAGTGCACATTGTCAGATTTTGAGACAGAGGCAGGTGAATTTATAATTGAAAACAAGGAAATGGCAAAACAGTTAGTTAGTGTCTTCCTCAGTGAAGTCAGTACCAATCTCCCAGAAATACTAGGGAACTGAGGATCTAGTGAGCGGGAGGAACTGAGACCACACCTGAAGTATATTATGTGCAATTTTGGTCTCCTAATTTGAGGAAGGACATTATTGCTATTGAGGTAGTGCAGCATAGGTTCACCAGGTTAATTCCCGGGATGGCGGGACTGACATATGAAGAAAGAATGGTTCGACTGGGCTTGTATTCACTAGAATTTAGAAGGATGAGAGGAGATCTTATAGAAACATCTAAGATTCTTAAAGGATTGGACAGGCTAGATGCAGGTAAAATGTTCCCGATGTTGGGGGAGTCCAGAACCAGGGGTCACAGTTTAAGAATAAGGGGTAGGCCATTTAGGACTGAGATGAGGAAAAGCTTTTTCACCCAGAGAGTTATGAATCTGGAATTCTCTTCCACAGAGGGCAGTGGAGGCCAATTCACTGAATGTTTTCAAGAGAGAGTTAGATTTAGCTCTTGGAGCTAAAGGAATCAAGGGATATGGGGGAAAAAGCAGGAACGGGGTACTGTTTTTAGATGATCAGCCATGATTATATTGAATGGTGGTGCTGCTCGAAGGCCCGAATGGCCTAGTCCTGCACCTATTTTTCTATGTTTCTATAAAACTGCATCATGACTTCCTGACTCTTATACTCAATGCTCCAATCTATGAAAGCAAGCATACCATATGCCTTCTTTACAACTCTATCTATTTATGTAGCCATTTTAGTGAGTTATGAACTTGGATCCCAAGGTCCCTAACCTTTGCTGATGGATTTAAATTTTGTTGCTTGAATTAGTTGCCTCCAAAGGATTATGCTGATGATTTTCGCTAATGTTTGGGTGGTTATTATAACGATAGATGATTCTTTGCAGTGACTGTCTTTTTGGAATTCTGGAAGCGTCGTCAGGCGGAATTGGAGTACGAATGGGACACTGTGGAATTAGAACAGGAAGAGCCACGCCGTGCAGAATATGAAGCAAAGTGCACAATGCGAAGGAAGAATCCAATCACACAGGTAAATTCATAGGTTCTTTAGGCCTGTCGGGCCTTGGATAGGTGGGACCAAGGTAATTCCCACAGACACTGTCTGATTTCCTACAAAAATACATTTGTTTCCTTCTGCTCTACCTACTCCTGGTAAAAAGAGAGTTATCACCAAGGAATACAATCAATTTCAAGTGTCCAAGTCTAAAATAAGTATTGATATAATCTGTCAAATAGAAATATTTAGATTTCAATTTCTTTCTGATGTGATAACTTGCATAGCAAGAAGCAAATTTTAAGCTTGCAGTTAAGCAATAAAATAGCGATGTTACAAAACTTACCTTCAGCGGCGCTGCAGTCCTGCCACTGGCCATGTGGCACCTTTGAGGGATGGGCAGTATTAAAATCCAGTTTTCTACCGCTTGTCCGAGGCGGATTTTTTCCGGCTGCTAGCTGATGCAGAAAAATCGTTCCGACTTCCATTCCCGATTTTAAAAAAAACAATTTTTAATCGCGAGACAATTTCATAATTATATTAAAATAAAAAGCGACTTCTAATGCCGTCAACACCTACAATGTGACGGATCTCAAGTACGGGGCAAAACACGGTGTAAGTCGTCTATTTTACATATAAACTTGCTTCTTGGGATGACTTTAATCAATCCTCTATAAGCGAAAATGTGATTTTGGCCCCATATGAACCGGCAGTGTTTTTCCTGCCAATATGGGGTTCAAATTCACCGCAAATGCAACGTTCCAATCGCTCACGTTCCAGAAGCGAGATGATTAAAATGCCCACCTTTTTTTTGGAGATAAGCCATCTAAATTGTCTATATTTTGTCATTCTCCCTCTCCATGATCATTATTTTTAAACTAAATATTCACAACAGTTTGAGTCGCATGTATTGTGCAAAAAACAATAATTTGATTATATATTGGATGGATGTTTTTAGATTAATTTATGGGAATTAAACTTTAAATTCCTTCCATCTGGGATATAAATTCATGACTGAGATTTAAAAATAATGTTATATTGTGAATTGTGTGAATGGGATTCGTTTGTTATTTGGATACTTAGGCTATTTAAAAAAAATATCCTTTTCTTAAGAAATGGAATCTACAGGACATTGTTAATGGGAAAGTAGTGGGCAGAAAGGCATGTCATGTGTGGTTTGAAGAGCAAAAACTTGTAGTTTACAATGCCAAAATTGAAAAGTTGAGGAAAAACAAGGTGTACAGAGTTGCTGATTGGTTACAATCTGAGGAATATGATGATGCTGCTGATTATGATATGCCAATGTACCAGCTAGCAACTGGTCTTCTCCATAAAGACTATTGCTTGAAATTGTAATGTATTTACCTATCTGTTACGGATTTACAGCATATAATACAATAATATTAAAGTTCTGATCTTGAGAATATCACATTTTTGAATTTTCAAGGCAGTTTGGGTGTTTATTACTATTTCCGCCACAACGGTCAATTTTGTAATTAACTACAATTTGGTAATTAACTAATTATATGCTTTAATTTCAGGCCATCCAAGTAAGATGTTCTATATTTGTTTCAGAATGCTTCAATCTATAATAACTGAAAATTTCATTCAGTTCTCTTGATTTTTAAGAAAGTTATGGGCTTTTGACTGTCCTTGATCACAGCTTTTGTGTTAAGTCAATGGAAAAGCAATAGGGAACAAGATGCTAATTTCCGAGTATGAAAATGGCCATAACTTTTTTAATACTGAAGATACGAAAGTTAATTAGGTGTCAAATTAAACTTCTTTTTATGCTTTATTTGATGGGATAAATTGCAGACTTGATTTTTTAAATCTCAAAATTTTGTAACGTTGCTAAATAAAAGAGACATTTTATCGATCAACTGAGAATGATCATATAAAATAATGTTGAGGTTTATCATGTATCTGGCAAATGCCATGCTAGAAACATCAATTTTAAATTTAAAAGAACTAAAAAGAAACTTAAAGAATTAACTTATGCATAATTTCATTTACAGGAAGAGGAGATGGTGCCCTATTCTGCTTGTGGAAAATGTATGAGGATATTTTGTGGTGGAACTACAGTCCTTTTCTGGGTAAGAAGCTGTAGTTGTTGTCAGCATCTTTACAATTGGTTCTTTCTTCACTTTCATTGATTGTGAGGAGCCACGAGCATTTAAATCACGTGCAGCTCAGCAAAACTATCCCATGATTAATTTTTAAAGTAGATCATTGTTTTTAAAATAACTCTTGGATAAAACCGGTAACATAGCCACAAGACCCATGATTTTTTACTTGGAGAAAATAGCCTTACAGAAGACCAAGCATATTTACTATGCTAATTATACAAACATCAGAGAGAGTAAGAGCAAAGACAATGAACTAGAGCCAGAGTTCATTATGGAGCAGAAAACCATTCACCATATTCTGGGTGATTTTCTACAGGATGAGTCTAGTGCTCTTTTCCTGTTCATTCTCGTGTATTTTAATTTTTATTTTTAGAACCTATCCTGATATTTAAGCAAATGTAGTTCCTGTTACAGCAGGCAACTATGGAAGGGTTCCTTTAAATACTTTAAAAGCAACAAATTTGCAGATGATGGAAATCTGAAATAAAACCACAAACTGTTAGGATACTCAGGCCAGTCAGCATTGGTGGGAAGAGAATCAGAATTAATGATGACCTTTTATCAGAACTGGAAAAGTGAGAATTCAGATATGTGTTCATTTATACACATGGGGGAGGGGGAGGGGGTGGAAAGAACAGAAGAATGTCTGTGATAGAGTGGAGACTACCTCTGAAATTGAAATCTGGACCAAGGCTGTGTGTGATAAGGTCTGGAACCAAGCAGTCCTGTTAAAACTCAAACAGAAGTGGAATTCTCTGCCACAGAAGGCAGTGGAGGTCAATTCACTGAATGTTTTCAAGAGAGAGTTAGATATAGCACTGAGGGTTAACGGAATCAAGGGATATCGGGAGAAAGCAATAGACAATAGGTGCAGGAGTAGGCCATTCGGCCCTTTGAGCCAGCACCGCCATTCAATGTGATCATGGCTGATCATCCCCAATTAGTACCCCGTTCCTGCTTTCTCCCCATATCCCCTGGCTCTGCTATCTTTAAGAGCCCTATCTAGCTAGCTCTCTCTTGAAAGTATCCAGAGGACCGGCCTCCACCGCCCTCTGAGGCAGCAAATTCCACTGACTCACAACTCTCTGTGTGAAAAAGCAGGAACAGCATACTGATTTTGGATGATCAGCCATGATCATATTGAATGGCTCAAAGGGTCAAATGGCCTACCCCTGCACCTATTTTCTATGTTTCTATGAGCATTTGTCAGCTAAGTAAATGCTACTAGATAATACTGCAAATGCCTTCCACCTATTTGCTGATGATCGCCATCATACTGGGTGACAATTATCCAGATTGGATTTGCCTTGCTTTTTAGGAATTGGACATACAAGGGCAATTTTCCACCTTGTTGGGTAGAGATTGGTGTTGTAACAAGACCTATGAGTGTCTCTTTAATTAAGTTACTTAAGGTTTCAATAGACCTAAATATGTTCTCCTGATGTTCTTCCAGATTTCACTAATTATTGCCTCAGTAGTTGCCATCATTGTCTATCGACTGGCTGTCTTTTTTGAATTTTCCGTCAACCTCCCTAAGGCAATGGATAATGACCTGGAGCCTCTCAAAGACTATTTAACTCCTCAGATGGCCACTACTGTCACAGCTTCTCTCATTAACTTTGTGTTCATTATGATTTTGAACATAATCTATGAAAGAGTCGCAATACTGATTACAGATTTTGGTAAGTTAATTTCCAGATACTTGTAACTGTGAATAAAAACAAAATATTTAAAAAAAAATGTATTGGACTTTTGTATTGAATGTTTTAAATGTTTTGTCTTATTTGCTGTCATTAATCAATAACATACCACCATGAATATTGCACATGTACATGGCTGGTAGTAACCTGTTATACTGTGCCTTTGTTGAAACACTGTACTGCTGTAGTCATGTTAACTTTGCATAATTTAGAATGCAAAACCAACAATTCTGCATAATTATTTTGATGATAGTTAAAATCGTGCTTTATCGACTATCAATTTGCCTTATTATCATTCTTTGGATCAGTAAACTGATACCTTTAGCAGAATTGTCATACACAAGGTAGCCAGATACAGTCTTGCAGTACTGATGTCAAGGCTACCTGTACAGTTGGATGGTAAAGTTGGATGGAAAGATGGTAGGTTTCATATTCTGGAAGGATGGAGTCAATCCAGAATTGTAGTAATTACTGAATTATTTGTCATTTTTAATGCAGAGCTTCCAAGAACCCAAACGGATTATGAAAACAGTTTGACTTTGAAGATGTTTCTCTTCCAATTCGTCAACTACTATTCCTCCTGCTTCTACATAGCTTTCTTTAAAGGCAAAATTGTAGGTTATCCGGGAGAGCCAGTTTATTGGTTGGGACGATTCAGGAATGAAGAGGTAATAAGAACTTTCACACAACAAAATGCCTTAACTGCCTTAGCTAGTATGTCGAAACATGATGTGTTTGCTATTATTATTATTATTATTTTGTATTGAGGAAACAAAAGTGTATCAGTTATGCAACTGTTCTAATATTCCATTGATCATCAATGAATAGTCCACCATAGAAGTTTGCTAGTTTGAAACATCAGTTTTACATATGTAGAAATTTTAAAAGGTATTAGTAAACAAATTACGAAGCTTTGTATAAATGCCCTTTTGATTAATAAATGTCATTGGAGTGGAATTTCTTAAGATTTGCCTGGTATGGATCATATGTCAATGTGATGATGATTAACTCCTTGGTAGTAAACCAGAACGTTATTTCACTATATCAAACTATTACTGGTTCAAGGAGAGATGCCATCTTGTCTAAGCAATCAAAGATGGGAAATGAATGCTGTCTTGGCCAACAACAAGCATATCCAGGAAATAGATAGAAAAATCGAATGTCCCACATATCATCAATGATCATTCACATATTTATACTGATAAATAATTTTAATACAAAGCATTATTTTTGGATATTGATAATATTCGTATTGCCCAATTACTGAATCAGCTCTACCTCAGAATGGTTAATTATTATTGGTTAATTAATGGAAAGAGGGGGGGGTTTTCTGCTCCAGGTAATTCTGTAAACCTGTTTGCCAATAGATTGGTTTAAACTTACTGGATTGCTGCATGTAGCTTTTTAACAACACAACAATCCTTCTCCACTTGACTTCCAAAATATTGTATTTCTGATCATGAAACATCCGAATGGACATATAATGTACACCAAAATAGACTTTTGTAACAGGGCTGTTGTGCGAATCATAAGAGTGTGTGAGAAACCTTTTTACTATGTCTCAGCTGCTAATTTTCCCCTCTGGGGAAATACACCAAGACAGAGTCAAGCTCTTCAATTAACAGCATAAACAAGATCGAGGATATGCTATATAAGGATTACTTAAACTGAATCAACTCGTTACCACAACCCATTTGTAATTAACATTATGTGCTTTCTGATTTTGATTGTATTTGTCTAATTATCTGCTTCCCTGGTTGGGTAATAAGCAACTTCGTGATATTTCAGGCAGCGTCTAAGGATGTCCTTTTTAAATAGAAACGTAGGTGCTATGATTCTATAAATAAAAGCTATGTTTCCTACACTCGCATTATATTTCTGATAATTTACTCCATTCCTTTGTCATTGGCCTTTTTCTGTCGGTAAGATATTTTGGAACATCTATAAAAGGCATAAAGTGTCTATTAATTTTCTCAAATCAGCTTAAGAAGTTAAACGTATTTTCTTTGATGACTTACATAAATATTTTTAAATATTCCTGGCAGCTGCTCAGCTTACCTCTTGGTTCAATTTACAGTGCGATCCTGGTGGCTGCCTTATAGAACTCTCAACCCAACTGCTCATAGTGATGGGAGGAAAAGCGATATGGAACAACATTCAAGAAGTTCTCATTCCGTAAGTCAATGAATTTATAGGCTCAAAGGGTGATTTTCACGTGAATAAAATATGAATTAAATAAAAATCTGCTTTAACACCCTTTATTTTAATTTCAAATATATTTAATATGCAAATTTGAGAAGCTCGGTGACAGTTTTGGTGTTGAATGTAGAAATTACCTTGCATTTTGTGCACCTCCTTCTGAGAGTTCATTCATCTCTGATAGACCCCGTATCATTCTATTTTCTATTCTGCACTCTCCAACATTGCTCCACGCTCTCCCATTTCCGGTCTCTGCTGGTTAGTGTGTTGTATTAGTACACTATAGATCAATCAAAATGTTTTAAAAGTCAAAATTTCCCTTTTCTGCAAGTGATTGATGGACAGAGGTCTTGTGCGTGGTCTGAAGTTCTAATCCCAATGTTTTCAACTGGAAGTTCTAATAGTGTGTCACTTATGACCATTTGATATTTCTAAATTCAGAAATAAAAGTTATTATTGATGGTTTTCCTTGTGGATTGTCAAACCTGCATAATGAATAACAAGTGGATTCCACAATAGGAAGCTTCCTAGTTTAATTCCTAGGGTATGAGATTTGTTGCACATTTTTGGAGCATTATTGTTGCATATAAGATCCAAATGCTTTCATGCCTTTGCAGCATGTGCCTTCATGTTGGCAGTGATATCAGCAACCTGTTGAAATATACCAGTGCAGACCTTTGGCATGCTGAAACCTAAATCCCTATGGCTTGTTGTTTTAAATCTGTACTGATTGAAACTGCCTGTAATCATCTGAAAAGTTTGACTAGTTACCAACTCCCTGCTGTTCTTTTCACAGGTGGTTAAAGAATCTCATAAGTCGTTGCAAGACTAAAAGCTCAGAGAATGTGCTCCCCAGATGGGAACAAGATTATCAGCTGCAATCCATGTCAAAGTTGGGCTTGTTTTACGAATACCTTGAAATGGGTGTGTTTTTATACGTCATATTTATGAATTACCTTCATGTTTAATTTAGTACAAATGAAATACTTTTTACATTATATTAAGCCTGTTACTCATTGAGGTATTTCACCTGCAAATTTCAATAATAATTTTCCCACATTGTTATTTGTGATAATTAGATATATTATGTAAAGCTTAAAACTGGTTCATGTGCATCGAGCATCATTGATGGGTTCTACTGGTTTGAGCCTGAGATCAAGTATCGTGTGTCGGTATAAAGGAGATGGGATTAAATAATCACAATAATGCTTATTCAAGTCAGCACCTCTATATATGAGTCAAATGAAAGCGATTCAATGCAAATGTACAAAGAATACTTAATGGAATCTTTTTAAGAGAATTTAATCTGATTGTGTAATTTATTCAATGATTCAAATGTTCTTCTGTTTCACAAGTTTCTAAAGTCTGAGGAGGTTTTATGCTTTTATATTCCCAAGTGCATGTTGAAACATCCAATCCATGATGTTCCACTCATAAACATTGATGATAGACAACTCGGGCTTGCAATTTGGCATCTAGTAGAAACCTTCAGATAGATGATGCCTCATAATTAATACACCATAAGACTTACTTTAATGATTAGTGTAGTGCCATGTTTCTGCCAGCAGATGACAACACTGATCCAAGTATAATGATTTGTAAAACTGTTCCATCAGATGTGAGAGTCATAAATGTAAGTAGCAGGTAAACAGCTACCATGCCCTTGTTGGCCATCGAGAATTCATCTATGTTAATTCCATTTCCCAACACTTGGCTTGCAGACTTCTATGCTGTGGAATTTTAAGTGCCTATCTCAATGATTCTTAAGTGCAATTAAGTTACCTGCTCCACCACCACATTCCATCCCAGACAACATCCTGGTAAATCCTCATGGCTTCACCTCCACTGCAATTACCACCTTTCTATTATGTAGCCACCCGAAAGCCGCACGGTACTTCAGCTGCAACCTAGTTTATATAATTGTAAAGTAACCTACGTCCTCTTATATTCTATGAAGACACAAGAGATTGTAGATGCTGGAATCTTGAGCAACAAACAATCTGCTGGCATCTGGGGGAGGAAAGTAATTGTCAACATTTTGGGTCAAAACCCTGCATCAGGATTTATGTTTTGTGCCATGACTAATGAAGCAAATGTCTCATGTGCCATCTTAATTGCCTTGACTGCTTGTGCTGTGGTCTTTAGATATCCTTTGTCCTGTGTTAGTCTGCTGTTATTCCCAGAAAGTCACCACTTGATCATGCTACTAAACCCTGCACCCTTGGACAACCCACAGCAATAATTCAATCCATCAATCTGCACATTGTTAGGGTGCAGACAAAAACTGAAGCACTTGCATGGGATAACTTGCAAATCCCACATATTCCAAGGATCCATATGTAAATCTTAGCTTTATTAGTCCTCCCAAAATCTATCACTCTGCTCATTTAATTATTAAGCTCCATCTACCATTTCTCTGCACATCATATCGAACGAACAATATAGTTCTTGGACAAAATCAACCCTCCTCACTATCAACAACACCACAATCTGCTTATCATCAATGAATCCTGAACATCTATACATAACTAAAACTCTGATCTTGATATCTTCCGGTTTGGCGGTCTTTCTATTTGCGTAAAAACGATTCGCGATAGCGCTACGATTTTTCGCCAGTTCACTCACCATTCTTCTATGCTGCGAATGCACCAAGTTTCGTTTCGATCGGTTGAATGTCGTAAAAGTTAGTGAGGTTTCAAAATCTTAAAAACCGCGCGTGTGCAGATCGATCCGGTCTCCTGCCAGTCAGTGGCGCGCGGATTAGTCTCATTCCCTGTCACTCCCCTGGATGGTCCGCCTCTTCCTGCACCATCGCGTCTTTACTGAGTTGAGGAAAGCCGGCGGAGGTTTCCAACCGGACTTTCGGAGGGACCCGAAGCAGCCCAGCCTCAAGCAGCCCCGCCCCAAGCAGCAGCGCAGCCCAGCGCCAGAGACCAGACCCAGCCTAGCGTGGGAGACCCAGCCCAGAGTCAGAGACCCAGCCCAGCCTGGAGTTGGAGATGTCGCCGATCGCCAAATGGAAAGCAGAGACTCTGATCCCGGCGGAGGAGAACGACCAGCGTCCGCTGTGAGTCCCCATCGCACCGCCAATTCCAGACATGACCCCTCTGGTCCCCCTCGCTGGCTCCTTCTCCCCTCCCCACACCCCCCCGACCACACACACCCCCATCCACACACACACCCATACACACCTCCCTCACATCCCCACCACACTCCCCCCCACACACCTCGCCGCCCACATACCCCCCTGCACACACCACCTGCCCCCACCCCCCCGCACACACCCCCTGCCCCCAGAACCCCCCCTCCCCCACACACCCAACCACCGCACACAAACCCGCCCCCCCCCCACACACCCGCCCCGCAGTCACCCTGTCCTCACACACCCTGCCGCCCACACACCCCCTCCCCCCACACCACACTCCTCACTCCTACACCTCCCCGTCCACACACACCCCACTTCCCTCCCCCTCCTCCCCTCTCACACGTGATGAGCCGTGCCTGCGCAGTTAGGGACTATGGGTGAGTGGTGGAATATTGCTTTGGAGGAACGGATTGCGTTGGGGGAATGGGTGAGTGGTGGAATATTGCGTTGGGGAATGGGTTCCATTGGGGGACCAAGCCTCCCGTGTGACTGGGACCCAATGGGTCCCACTTAGTCTAGTACTTCCTATTTACTGAAGAAAGGTATTGACCCAAAACGTCACCAATCCATGTGCTCCCGTGATATCGTCTAACCTGCGGAGTTACTCCAGTACTTTTATCTCTTTGTGTTTTAAACAGCATCTGCAATTCTTGGTTTCTCCTATTTACTTTTTTTCCCTTCATAATCACAAATCCAGCCTTGCACAGCAGGGCGGTAACACCCTGTGCATGTTTAATTCCCAAACTGTCCAGGTTAATCACAAATGCAAGAAATTCCTTTGCCATGAATCTGTTATTTAGGATCCAGATGATCAGAAGGTTTACTATTTCCTCTCACAGTAATTGTACATGAAATAGAGAAACAATACAAATAATTTTGGGGCATTAAGAATTCACTTTAATTTTTTGTTCATTTTACAGTGATTCAGTTTGGATTTGCCACAATCTTTGTGGCATCGTTTCCCCTGGCACCCTTACTGGCACTGATCAATAACATCATTGAAATTCGAGTAGATGCATGGAAAATAACTACTCAGTTTCGACGCATTCTTCCAGCCAAAGCACAAGACATTGGAACCTGGCTTCCAATTCTCAATGGAGTGGCTATTTTTGCTGCTGTAACAAACGTGAGTCGAGCCTTTGAGTCAGGAAAAGGTCAAGATGCGGAAATGGTGCATATGTTGACAAATTATTTTGTATTGGTATTTGCCTTACAGGAAGAGAGCAGCATAGCTAATCTTTTTGGAAAAAATAATATTGAATCTGGGATGGAAATTTGCCAAAATCCAAGTAAAATGATTGTAATGAAGAAATTAGTGGCACTAAATTCTTGGGGTGGAAGGAATTGTTACATGGGAGAAAGATTAAACAGATTGGGCTAATACTCTCAGGGTTTTGAATGAGTGGTAATCTCATTGAAATGTTCAATCTTCTTTCAGGGCTCAAGAGGGTAGAAGCAGAGATGAATTTTCCTCTGTGGTAGAACTAAGGGTCACAGTGTTTCAATAAGGAATCAGCCATTCTGGATTGAGATGAGAAGAAGCTCCCTAAATCAAACCCTCTGCTCAGCTCACTAGATGCTCAGTTGCTGGTTATGCATGAAAAAGAGGTCAATACATATTTGGATAACAAAGGAATGAAGGGACAGGTTTAGTACAAGCAAAATATCACTTCTGAATTCATGGTGGTGAAAAAGAGATGAATTGGCCATACCTGGTTCTATTTCTATTGTTCTAAAAAAGTAACCAAATCTCCATCATCATGGTTATAAAGGAAGTATATGAGAATCTTAAGATGTCCAAAGAATAATCTTCCAGAATTTAGATCAGCCAAGTTACATTCATTTGATTTAATATTTGTACCTGCGACAGCTCCAGAATGATGCAAGAGGAAATCAAGATATCTAACCTCTGGGTAAGAATCAATGATCAGTGGCGGACTGGCCAGGGTGTCAGCTTGCCCGATGGCAAGTGGGCCCGTGATGAAGTGATAGCAAGTGATGGCAAGTGGGCCCCTGTTAAATGATAGCATTGTAGTTGTGGGTGGCATTGTAGTTTGTCTCCTGGCAACCAATATTTTTAGATCCAGTCCGCCACTGTCAATGATTATGAATGAATGAATGAATACGTTTATTGGCCAAGTATGTACACATACAAGGAATTTGCCTTGGTGCTGTGCTCACAAGTAACCACATGACATACAGTAATAACAATTAAGAATGACGCATGAAACATTAAACACTAATAATGAAATATTACAGTTTAAACATGTGAATGAAATAAAATACCAGAGCAAAATGAGGCGACAGACTTTTGGTTATTGAGTAGCGCTACCACTCGTTGAAAAAAGCTGTTTTTATATCCGGCTGTGGCGGCTTTGACAGTCCCGAGTCGTCTTCCAGAGGGAAGTGCTTCAAAGAGTTTGTGGCCAGGGTGAGAGGGGTCAGAGATGATCTTACCCGCTCGCTTCCTAGCCCTTGTCGTGTACAGTTCGTCAATGGGGGGTTGCAGCCAACAACCTTCTCAGCTGATCGGACGATTTGCTGCAGCCTCCGGATGTCGTGCTTGGTGGCTGAGCCAAACCAGACCATGATAGAGACGGTGAGGACAGACTCTATGATGGCAGCAACATAGAATTGGACCATCATTGCCTGTGGCAGATTGTGTTTTCTCAGCTGCCGCAGGAAGTACATCCTCTGTTGGGCCTTTTTGACTGTGGAGTCGATGATGCCCCCCCCCCTCCATTTCAGGTCCTTGGAGATGATGGTTAAATGGCTCCGCAGATGTGACTGTAGTGATGGTGAGTGGGGGGAGGGGGAGCTCTCCTATAGTCTACAATCAATTCCACTGTCTTAAGAGCATTGCACTACAGGTTGTTACGAAGTCGCCAGGATGCCAGCTGTGTCACTTCCTGTCTGTAGGCAGTTCCTCTCCACCCTGGATCAGTCCAATCAGGGTTGCGTCATTGCGATAACACTAACACTAGCAAGTTTGTGGATGACACAAAGTTGGTGGCAGTGTGAACTGTGAACAGGTTTTTAGGAGGTTGCAGGGTGACCTGGACAGGTTGAGTGAGTGGGCAGATGCGAGGCAGATGCAGTATAACATAGATAAATGTGAGGTTATCCACTTTGGCGGCAAAAACAAGGGGGCTGTTTATTATCGCAATGAGGTTAGGTTAGGTAAGGGGGAGGTACAGTGAGACCTGGGTGTCCTTGTACACTGGTCACTGAAAGTTGGCGTGCAGGTACAGCGGGCAGTGAAGAAACCTAATGGAATGTTAAGCTTCATAACAAGAGGATTTCAGTATAGGAGTAAAGAGGTTCTTCTGCAGTTGTATAGAGCTCTGGTAAGATCACATTTCGAGTATGTTTTGGTTTCCTAATTTGAGGAAGGACATCCTTGTGATTGAGGCAGTGCAGCGTAGCTTCACGAGATTGATCCGTGGGATGGCGGGACGGTCATATGAGGAAAGATTGAAAAGACTAGGCTTGTATTCACTGGAGCTTAGAAGGATGAGGGGATCTTATAGAAACATAAAATTATAAAAGAAATAGACAAGCTAGATGCAGGAAAAATGGTCCCAATGTTGGGCGAGTCCAGAACCAGGGGCCACAGACTTAGAATAAAGGGGAGGCCATTTAAGATTGCGGTGAGAAAAAACTTTTTCACCTAGAGAGTTCTGAATTTGTGGAATTCCCTGCCACAGAGGGCCGTGGAGGCCAAATCACTGGATGGATTTAAGAGAGCGTTAGATGGAGCTCTATGGGCTTGTGGAATCAAGGGATATGAAGAGAAGGCAGGCACGGGTTATTGATTTGGGACGATCAGCCATGATCACAATGAATGTCGGTGCTGGCTCGAAGGGCCAAATGGCCTCCTCCTGCGCCTATTTTCTATGTTTCTATGATAAAGAATAGAGCGGCTAAATATTCCTTGATTTGAAGGAGACAATATGGATTTGTTACGAATAATTTATTTTTGAGTACCTTAACTTAACTTTTTTGAAAGGATGATGAAATGAATGGGCAGGGAGATGATATCTAAAATAACTTGTCAATTTCTTATAAAACAGTTAATTAAAGTAGAAACTCAAGAAATCGAAGACAGATTATTGTTCTGATTAATAAATTTACAGTGGCAAGATCACAATCACAATCACTATAATACTTTATTAGCCAAGTATGTTTTGCAACATACGAGGAATTTCATTTGCCAAGTCAGTCATACAAATAAAAAGCAACGGAACATACAAAACAGATTTTAACGTAAACATCCATCACTCCTCCACATTCCTCTCTGTGATGGAAGGTGATAAAAAGTTCAATCTCTTCCCTCTGCTCTCCCGTGGTCGGGGACTCGAGCCCTCCGTTGACGGGATGATCTTGATTCCCGTAGTCAGCAGCGGGCCCTCCGCGTGAGGCGATCTGCTCCTGCATTGGGGGGGCTGCCAATCGTACGCCGCCTCTGGTGGTGATGCAGTGAGAATTGCATATAAATACTCAAATTGTCAGGATATGAATTGTGATCATCTACAATGATTTGTGTTAATTAGTTCATAAATGATAGGAGCAGAATTAGGTCATTCGGCCCATCAAGTCTACTCTGCCATTTAACCATGGCTGATCTATCTTTCCCTCAACCCCATTCTCCTGCCTTTTCCCCATAACTCTTGACACCCGTACCAATCAAGAATCTCCTCCTTAAAAATATCCATTGACTTGCCTCCTCGGCCTTCTGTGACAATAAATTCCACAGATTCACTGCCCTCTGACTAAAGAAATTCCTCCCCACCTCTTTCCTAAAAGAACGTCCTTTAATTCTGAGGCTATGACCTTTGATCCTTGACTCTGCTACTAGAGGTAGGTTAAATGGTTCATGAGAATTACCTCCAGGGTGGATTGAAGTAAGAGAATCAAGGTGCACAGACTGGGTTACAGCGAGAGCGAGAGATCGGGGAATTAAATCAATTAGTTCTGAGAAGTAGCGTAGTCTCAATGGCCCAAATGACCTCCTCCTACCATGTTTGAGAGATAAGGAAAATGTATTTGTGCTTGTTGGGGCATCTCAAATCAGAGAATTTCAAATCTTAAAATTAAATCTAGATCATTCAGAAGTGAAATATGTAAACATTGAAACTTTTGTATTGGCAAATAATGGCAGTAGTTCAAACATTTTTACAGCATTTGATATGAGATCAATTGTTAATTTTGAATATAAGGTTAATTGTTTTCTGTGACAAGACCACAGATGGCAAGATCTCAATGAATGCTAAACCAGGCTCATGTTGGATGAGAATATGGGGGGGTGGGCTGATTAGTAAGTGTACAGATGGTACAAAAAATGCTGGAGTTGTGGATAATGAATAAAGTTGTTTAAAGATACATCTGGATAAGTATCAGCTGGAAAGTTGGATGGAGCAGTGGCAGATGGAATTTAATCCAGAAGTGCGAAGTATTGCATTTTTGGAGGTCAATTTCTGTGAGGACATATAGAGTAAATGGCAGGGACCTTGGGGACATTTGTGTGCAGAGAGAAGTTAGCAGACAAGTCTATAGTTCATTTAAAGCGTCAACACAGTTGGATGGAATAGTAAAAAGGGTATTTGGTATGCTTGCCTTTAAAGGACAAGGAGTTGAGTATAAGAGTTGCGATATCATTTTGTAGTTTACAAAATAGTGGTTGGACTGTCAAGATCACATTCAGTTCCATTTTTTGGAGAAAAACAAATAAAATGTAGAAAAGTCAAACAATGATGTTGGGGGTTATGGGTAGAAGGCTGGTGAATGGGATTGAGAGGGAAAGATAGATCAGCCATGAATGAACAGTGTAGTAGACTTGATGGGCCAAATGGCCTAATTCTGCTCCTACAAGTTATGAACATGAACTTACTGTTAAATACACTGAACAAAAGTCATGAGTTTTAAATTGTATTTACAAATGCATTTAAGACTAGGGACATACTTAAAATGTAACTCAATTTGTTCCTATTATTTTATATAGGAGATTACCAAGTTTTATAGAAAGAAATATAGGAGAGCCATTTATGTTGTATAATAGTTTTTTGCAATTTATAATTTAATATAACACTTAGCTTTTTTTTGTGTTTATAGGCATTGATCATTGCATTTACTTCTGATATGATACCGAGGCTTGTTTACTACTGGACGCTATCAGTGGTACCCTATGGAGAGTACAGCGGCCCAACGATGCGTGGTTACACCAATAGTACCCTCTCTGTTTTCAGAATCGCTGACTTCAGTAATATCAGCAAGCCCATCAACTTACCTTCTTGGTTTGACCCTGAAACGCAGACCACTTGCAGGTTGGTGCTTCCATTACAATTAAATAATTCTCCCAGAAAATTGCAGGGACAGATCTCATAGTGAATCGTCCACGTTCGCTAAAATGTGAATTAATAATTCAGTTTAGTTTAGTTTCAAGATACAGTGTGGAAA
Organism: Amblyraja radiata; assembly: GCF_010909765.2. Lineage (NCBI taxonomy): Eukaryota > Metazoa > Chordata > Chondrichthyes > Rajiformes > Rajidae > Amblyraja > Amblyraja radiata. The sequence continues at coordinate 28,873,391 of NC_045974.1, read as the reverse complement.
CAGGCCTTTCGGGCCCACCGAGTCCGCACCGACCAGCGATCCCTGCACACTAACATTATCCTACACACTAGGGACAATTTACAATTATACCAGGCCATGATTATGGCATATGAACATAAAAATACCAGGCCATGATTATGGCATATGAACATAAAAAATTAGGAGGAGTAGTCCATTTGGCACCTCAATCCTGCTTTGCATCTCAATATGACCATGGCTGGCTTGCCTCAGTTCTGATCTACTCTGGCAGGAAGGAAACTGTTCAAGAGAAACCGAGTGGCAGATAGAGTTTAAAAGAGGTATGTGAAGGAATATGCTTGCAAGAATCAGAGGTAATCACAGTGTAGTTCAAAATTCAAGGGAAGATTAGTGGTGGATCAGAGGTTCTATATTAGTGATGGGGGGACGAGGGTTGAAGGAAGATCATGAAAAGTTTGGGATGTTTCCAGATAAGCATCTTTCACTTAAAGCAAACATTTCTGAGCCCCATGATAGTTTTGTAAATGTATTTGCCTAATAGATTTAGCTTTTCTATCTTCTTATTTTCCAATGCCCCAAAATCTGGACATAATCTTGGTAGGTATAGGGGTAATTGCAAAGAGAATAAAAAAGAATACAGAACACAGTACATGGTAGAGATTGAGGGGTTTTGGTACATAGTTCCTTGAAAGTGGTGAACAGGTGGAGGTAGTGTGAACAAGGTGTTTGGCACACAAGCCTTTAATCAGGGTATCAAGTGCAGGAGTTGAGACATCATTTTACAGCTGTACAGATCTTGGTAAAGCCATGTTTGGAGTACCACATATATATCTGGTCACCCTACTATAGGAAGGATGTCATTAAACTGGAAAGGGTGTAAAAAAGAATTAAGAGGATATTACCAGGCATTGAGATTTTGAGCTATAAGGAGAACCTGGATATAATCAGGTATTCGTGGCAGAGAACCTACTCCAACCATGTGAATTTAGCAGGTAGTCAACTACCTTGGGCAGTAAGCAGATAAGTGGTAATTTCGAGTCATTATTTTCTTTGAGCTTTTCAACAGCTATAATGGGAGGGAAATGTATATTTCCTTGTATATTATATATTGACTCTAAATGGAGTCAAGTTGAGAAAAGGGGAAGTACAACGGGATCTGGGGGCCTTGTTCATCAGTCACTGAAAGTAAGCATGCAGGTACAGCAGGCAGTGAAGAAAGCAAATAGCATGTTTGCCTTCATAACAAGATGAGTTGAGTACAGGAGCAAAGAGATAATTCTGCAGTTGTATAGGGCCCTAGTGAGACCAAAGCTGGAGTATTGTGTGCAGTTTTGGTCTCGCAATTTGAGGAAGGACATTCTTGCTATTGAGGGAGTAGGTTCACCAGGTTAATTCCCGGGATGGCGGGACTGTCATATGTTGATAGAATGGAGCTGCCAGGCTAAATTCTAGAATTTAGAAGGATGGCCATGAGTGATGCATCCTAGTTTGTCAAATGTCATATGGAGGACAGGCTGTTGCCCATGCAGCAAGTCCTCCCTCTCCACGTCGCTGATCGATCCAGAGGAACAGCTGGGCTGTTACAGTTTGGCACCAGCACCGTCGCAGGAGCTGCCAGAGTGAGGTTGTAGACAATGACGAACTGCCTTAGGGACTCCGAATCCGGATTTTCTTGAGGTTTACTCCTGGAGCCTTTTCCATGACTGGATATGGCCACAAGGCAGTGGAGGTTTTAAATCAGAGTTTTCCCTCTCCTAGATGGACTGCCTTCCCAGGCTGACGAGCCCCATCTACCCAAGACTCGTGGGGCGGGAGCGTCTACCTTCCCGTGCAGGTCTATAGCACCTGCCCACTGCCCACTAGAAGGATGAGAGGGCATCTTATTGAAACATATAAGATTATTAAGGGTTTGGACACGCTAGAGGCAGGAAACATGTTCCCGAAGTTGGGGGAGTACAGAACCAGGGGCCACAGTTTAAGAATAAGGGGTAAGCCATTTAGAACGGAGGTGGGGAAATACTTTTTCACACAGTTGTGAGTCTGTGGAATTCACTGCCGCAGAGGGCGGTGGAGGCTGGTTCTTTGGATGCTTTCAAGAGAGAGCTGGACAGAGTTCTTAAAGATAGCGGAGTCAAGGGATATGGGTAGAAGGCAGTAACGGGGCACTGAATGTGGATGATCAGCCATGATTACATTGAATGGCGGTGCAGGCTCGAGGGGGCGAATGGCCTACTCCTGCACCTTTTTTCTATAAGATGCACAATATCAAAGATTATTAATAATATAATGATTAAAATCGTAGAAGTGAATGTTTCATCAAACTGCTATGGGAAACAAAGCAAAACTTCCACTACCTTGATGTAGAGCATCAATAATAACTTTTGTTTTGGATTTACAGTAATAATTGCATTTCAACTCACCCACTAATGTACCTTCTGTGGCAGGTATCGTGACCTCAGATATCCACCTGGGCATCCTCTGGAGTATTACCATAGCCTTTATTTCTGGCATATAATGGCTGCCAAGCTCGCATTTATTATTGTTATGGAGGTGAGGAATATTTTTGCCTTATTTATTATACAAGTGTAATAAGTGGAGTTGAATTAATTATGTTGGTCCTGTGTCAGTAAGTATAACACCTAATGTTGTAAGTAGGAGCCTTTCACATATCAGACGGTATACTTGTATTGCCTGCAACAACAAGAATATTTTGGTGCTCTTGGTCGTATTTTTTTATTCTGGAACGTATATATTCCTTTATTGATGAATAGATATTATATTATGTTTGAATTATATTTTTTGACATACAAGTGAAATATCTTTTCAAATGAGTGCTGATATATAAGACTAGTGGACGTGAAAAATATATATAATTTGATACATCACAGCAAAATATAGTTTAAATATGGCAAGTTTAATATTGCATAGGAATCATGATTTTATTTGAATAGAGATGAAGTGGACATTGTGTGGAAAACTAGCATTTGTGTGTTCATCTAGCTTTTTTTAATACCTCATTCTAGGTGAGTGCTTTCTCCTGTCTCCTGAGTGAACATATACACCATTAGGATCGGGTCAATTAACTACCCCGATTTTCTTAAAGTAATTATGAATGTATGAATTAGGAGTAGGAGTGGACCGCAGACTCTCAAGCCTGTGACACTATTTTAAAAGCAAAAAATAGGTGGCAGAGGTTAAAAAAAGTACCCTGCACAGTACTCCAGCTGTGATCTCACAGTAATGTTTGATATTACTGAAGCATAATCTCCCAACTTTTATATTAAATAATCTGAATTCTGCTCCAACATTGAATTACTGTTTGTGTATTATTCAAAGAAAATATTGGGGTGGTTGATTGCAACCTTCACGTGGTCCGCCCTGTTTCAACGAATGCAATCAACCTGGCGTACACAATCAAATAAGATCAAATAGAACAAGTTGTCCCACAACGTTAGGCTGTGCATGCCATACGCAAGAAGAAGAAGGGGAAGAAAGAAAATATTCAACTTTGAAATATATGTGATATACAGTTCCTAAAAGAGATATTGTTTTGTTTTTCTGTGACAGAAATGAGCCTATTCAAATCTGAGGTTCATTTGCTAAAAGACCAGACCATAAGCACTTTGTAATGTTATCCATTGTAAAGTGGAGCAGTGATGCAGATCAAGAGGTCTAGGTCAATTTCCAAACGATATCAAGTTACGACAATTAGGATACCCACCTTATGGGAGCTATTCTGGACACCCATAGATTTTGAGTTTGTCATTCAGTCGTTGGTGCTTTCATAGCAATGCCCGTTTCTTAATTTTATCATCTGGTGTCTCCGGTGTTTATGTTTCTGTTTGCATCAGTGCTAACTTTCTCTCCAAATAAAGCTAACCAGGAGTGAGAAAGTTAAGAAAAAATAGGGTGAGTAATAAATGAATCAAGATCTCTAAATGCAAAAAAAAATGTTGTAGGCGAGAGAATAAATTAGAATATATGACAGGACAGGAATAGAAAATAGATATGGTGAAAGAAAAGGAAATGCAAGTGCAAAAAAGTTCAGAATATTGAGAGAGAAAGCAGGAAACATGAAAAGAGAAAAGGAAGAGGTAAAGAAAACAAAGAGAAGAAACCGAGAAATGGAATGAAAACTCAAAAATGTCTGCGATTGAATTGAATTGAATAAATTTTATTAGCCAAGTATGTGTACCTACAAGGAATTTGCCTTGGTGCTTTGCTCGCAAAGATAACAACAGGATATACAGTAGACAAGTAAAAATAAAGCATTATAATTGAAACATGTGAAGGATAAAATAAATTACCAGAGCAAAAGGAGGCTACAGACTTTTGGCTGTTGAGTAGAGCTGCTCGTGGAAAAAAAGCTGTTTTTATGTCTGGCTGTGGCAGTTTTGACAGTCCGGAGTCGCCTCCCAGAGGGAAGTACTTCAAAGAGTTTGTGACCAGGGTGAGAGGGGTCAGAGATGATCTTACCCGCTTACTTCCTGGCCCTTGCAGTGTACAGTTCGTCAATGGGGGGAAGGTTGCAGCCAACAACCTTCTCGGCTGATCGAACAATGCGCTGCAACCTCCGGATGTCATGCTTGGGTGGCTGAGCCAAACCAGACAATAGACAAGAGGTGCAGGAGTAGGCCATTCGGCCCTTTGAGCCAGCACTGCCATTCAATGTGATCATGGCTGATCATTTCTAATCAGACCCCGTTCCTGCCTTCTCCCCATATCCCCTGACCATGATGGAGAAGGTGAGGACAGACTCTTATGATGGCCGTATAAAACTGGACCATTGTTGCCTGTGGCAGATTGCGTTTTCTCAGCTGCCACAGGAAGTACATCCTCCGTTGGGCCTTTTTGACTGTGGAGTTGATGGTGGCCTCCCATTTAAGGTCCTTGGAGATGAAGGTTCCAAGGAACTTAAAGAGCTCCACAGATGTGACTGTGGTGGTGTTGATGGTAAGTGGGGGGGGGGGGGGGGGGGGGGTGAGAGTGAGGGGAAGGGGAGCTCTCCTAAAGTCTACAATCAATTCCACTGTCTTAAGAGCATTGAGCTCCAGGTTGTTGCGATGGCACCAGGACACCAGCTGTGTCGCTTCCTGTCTGTAGGCAGATTTTTCCCCATTTTGGATGAGTCCAATCAGGACTGGATTCAGAGAACATCACCTGTTATAAACAGTAAGTTTTTCTGTGCTGTCTGCCAAGTCAAGTGAGGAATGACAACTGTTTACACTTTCCAAATATTGACTGATGGGAGAGTTAATTGGAAAACTACTGCAATTCCTCGTCAGCTTCGAATATATCTCTGCAAATCCTTCTCATGCTGCAGCACTTCAGTTCTCGGAGCTTTCGTGGAAACGTTCATTTTTTTTCACTCTCTGTATCACTTACTCTTTTGTTGTCTTCTTTCTGTCCCAAAGATTGCTGAGCATAGAAGGCCACCCACACTGGCGTGCTGCACCTGATGTACAGCATGCTCGATGAAAAGCCCTTGGACGTGATTGACCAGGCTTTGAGTGGTGCAGGTCCTTGTGCAGCATAATCAAATCACAATGAGACGCCAACCATGTCAAAACCTGTTGACAGTCGAGCCACACCTCTGTTGTACCATCTATCAAAATGATATTTTTGTAAAATTTGTGAATATGTAACATTAAGAAACAATCAAAAGCTTTTAAAAGTGAAATGAACAGGCAAAAATAAAATAACCTGAAAACTGTTTCATAGAATTATAAAAGCATGACTACAAACGCTGGGCAGCATAGTGGAGCAGCGGTAGAGTTGCTGCCTTACAGCACCAGGGACTCTGGTTCGATTCAGACTACTGGTGCTGTCCAAACGGAGTTGCACATTTTTCCTGTGACCACGTGTGTTTCCTCTGGGTGCTCCAGTTTCCTGCCACATTACAAAGAATTGTAGGTTAATCGGCCTCTAATGTATAGGATAGAACTGGTGTACGGGTCAATCAATCATCAATCAATTTATTTATTCATCACATACACAATAAAGTGCAGTGAAATGAATTTTGCCAGCAGCGGTACAATCAAAAAAGAACACACAATACACGGTAAATATTTAACGCAAACATCCACCACAGCATTCTTCACTGTGGTGGAAGGCACAAAGTACAGTCAGTCCTCCTCCATAAACCTCCGCAGTTGCCGCTGCGGGCGGCCGGATGTACAGGCCCTCTCGTTGGGATGGTAAGTCCCGAATCGGCGCTTCCTCACCGGAGACCGCAGCTTCAGGATGTTGCAGGCTGCAGGCCGGCGGTCAGAGCTCTTCTCCAGGGATCCCCCGGCGAGGGCTTCAGGCTGTAACAGGCCATGGGCCAGTGATCGGAGCACTCCCTTCTGGCGACTCCAGCAAGGGCTCGCCCGCTCCGCAATGAAACGTCCACGCTGCGCCCGCTGCTGAAACTCTGGGCCTGACTCCGGGAAAGGCACCAATCCATGGTGGTGGGCCGCGAGGGAGGCGACATGGAGGAGGCGACCAAAAGCGGTTCCCCCTTACCCCCCCCCCCCCCCTCACCACCCCCCAAACAAGACACACCAAGAGACATTTAAACACACACATTTTGACACTTTAAAAAAAAAAAAAAGTAGAAATGACGAACACGCTGCTGGCAGGGCAGCCGTCTCGCAGCGCCCCCACCAGTCTGTTGTTGGTCAGCGTGGAAACAGTGGGCCGAACGAATCTCTAAAACTAAAATCAAAAGCGAACAAATAATTAATTAATTAAGCAGCTTATCTTTTCTTCATCACAGTAATAAAATTTCAATTGATATGCTGCTCTAACCAGGTTTAGGATACAAGAGCCAATTTCCTCCTATCCTGCTAAAATGCTGGGGAGATCAACCTATTCATTTTCTTGGACTCTGTGCAGAGAGTAGTGACAAAGCTTTGTGAACAAATTATTTGTGATACATTAAACTAGATGTGCTGGCAATTACATGGATAATGCTAGTAGATCATGGTGGAATTGGTGCCCATTTTGAATATATCGATCAGCATACTTGTTCCTCCTATCCTTCAATGGTCAGGGAGAAAGGAGGAATGAGTTGGGCTTGACAGAGCAGGGTAACCATATAAATCTCCCTGCTGGACCCCATTCAAGGTGAAAGTTGACGGGCTAATTATTTGGGTGGAGGTATGTTTGGTGTTAAAACACAAAAAAAAATTACAGAGTAGTGATTGCAGGGAAAATATAAACAATGTTGAGTAAATTCATCATCATAGTGATTTGTGTATGAATCGTGTGATTTTGCAGGCAGTTTTCACTACTGCATTATGAAAAATCAGCAGGCAATTTGTAATTATGATTTCACTTTTACTTTTTTCAGCACGTTGTATTTGGAGTGAAATTCCTCGTGTCGTACTGGATTCCTGATGTTCCGAAACACATTAAAGAACAAATTAAACGCGAGACGTATTTAACACAGAAGATTCTGCATGAATCTCACCTTTCAGAATGGCGCAACAAAATGACAGATGCAACCAAAAGCTTAATGAAAGGTTCAGTAAGCCTGAAATAACACAACGAGGACATGGACATATAAATAACTGATAACCGAGCATATGGAATATGATCGGTAATTACTCAAATCATGTATTGCACAAAACTGTTATCTTTAATGTAACTTTTTTATATGGGGTGGGGGGTGGCCTTAAATGCTAATCTGTTTGATTATCAAGAGAGGATATTTTTAGTTACAATGTATATAAACCTGTGAATGCCTTATGTTTTTCTATTTGTTCCACTGAATTTTATCTTGAGTTACATTTAAACTATCAAATTGCTCAAGTTATTTCAGTATAATTCTTTAGGAAGATTATTTGTTTTATTGCACTTCAAGAAAAATTAAATTTTGGAACTCATAATTGGGGGATGCTGTGAACAAATAAGGAAAATCTTTACATATTTTTTGATAATTTTCAACTGAAAATTGGGGAAACAATAATGCCATTCCATGTGTCCCAACTGATATGATATGATGTGTCTCAACATTTCTTTGAATTAATTATCTAAGTGAAGGAACAGTTCCGGGAGAAAACAGATGGTATTTAATGTAGTCTGCACTTTCATGGCAATCCTGTAATAGGTTGCAAGTATTAAGTGCACGGAGAGAAGGATAATTTCATATTTTGATACACGACTAAGTTGATGATATCAGTGGTTTCTCCTACATTGACCATTTGCTTATTAAACTTAATCTGTACATAGGTCACAACATGCTGATAGCAGTTAAGGTGTTTACCATTCCATTTGTGCAATTTGCCTGGGGGATTGTGGAAACCCCTAAGAGGTTTAAACCTCTGAGATGTGCACCTTTACGCACACTGGAGGCAACATCTGATTTCCTGGCACCAAGATTTCAAAAGGTTGCCCCAGTATCTTCAAACTTGGATCAGTGTAGTAACCATCAGATGGGGGCTTTTATTGAAACTGTCAGGCACGTTTATGTCTGGATAACAGAGCATAAGAAATATGATCAGGAACACCTCAAATCATGTCAATCATTCAATAAGAACATGGATGCAATATTGGCTCGGCTTTACTTTTAAATGATACCCTCATTTCCCTTAGTGTCCAACTGTAATAATTTGAGCCTTGACTATACTGTGACCAATATCCACCAGCTCGTGAAACAGAGAATTCCAATATTTTAGATCCTCTGGGTAAAATGATTTCCTCCCCATTTTTCAAAGTTGTTGGCCCCTTATTTTGAGTCTATGCCCCTAATTGGGGTCTGTATGGTTGCAAAATATAGGCTATTATTTTAATCTATTCAGGCGGGATGTGATTTAAACTTTTAGTGACCAGCAGTGATAAGACTGGTGAAATATTAATGCAGAACAGTACTCTAGAGGATAATACTTTTCATTCCAAAGAACGCTTGTTAATAATTGTTCTTTATGCCATTTTTATTATAAAGATAACCTATTATGATGATTTGTGCATCAATCTATCTATGGATCAATAGACTTTTTAGTTTTTTCTGTTGGTCCTGACAGTCTGGCTCTAAAGGGAGGTCAGTGTATGCTTGAGGTTTTTTTTTCAATTTTCAATCAATTTAACAATGTCAACTCAGTAAAAGCCACACTGTCCTTTGTGTGAAAAGGTGAAAAAGAAAGCAAAACAATATGAAGCCATTTTTTATATTTTTATATATCATGTCCGGCTTGAAAAGATTTGTTCATTAAAAGATTGTTTAAATATTTTTAAATCAGCAGAAACTCTATAAAATTGGGTGGGTGGGGCACAAACAAGGGGAACGAGATATTTATTTGTTTGCTGGTGGCTAGTTTTGTTTTATTCGTTAATGGGGTCTGGTTCTCATCAACAAAACCAACATTTATTGCCCATCCATTGTTACCCATGTGAAGGCAATGTTGAGCCATCCTTTTGAATTTTAAAAGAATTTCAACTTCAAAAAGAATTTCAAACAGTATCTTTTGCATCAAAGGTACAGTTTGATTGTGTGCTGGACCCATCAATGATGAAGAAACAATCAGGATAGTGAAATGCTTGGGAAGGGAATCTGCATATAACAATGAGCCTATATACCACCCACCCTTGTTCTCCTAGATGACATTGGCCATGGGTTTTGGAATTGCTGTCAAAGATAAAGTGAGATGCCGTAGATTGTCTTTTAGACATTACATACAGCAGGGGTGATATACCAATAGTGAAATAAATAAACATTTGACATCTGGATTGGGTGCTGATAAAGGAGTTGCATTGTCTTGCATGGCGTTGTGCTGCTCGAATGATGTTGCAGCTGTACTGATTTGGACAAAGTGAGAATGTTCCACCACACTCTTGACTTGTATCTTGCAAATGGTGGAATGGCTTTGAGAATCAGCTGATGAGTCACTTGCCATACATTACCCAAGCTCTGAACTGTTTTCAGAACCATAGTATTTATATACCTAATCCTGTCAACTTTCTGGTCACTGCTGATTCCCCGGATGTCACTATGGGAATGTCATTTAATGTCCAGGAGAATAGGTTGTCGGGGTATTCTTGATAGAGGATCATTGATTGTACTGTGAATATTATTTTCCACTCATCACGTCTGAGCATTCTCCAGGTTTGTTGTATGCAGGCACAAACTGCATCATTTTCTGAATAATAATAATAAATGGAATAGAATGCTGTACAATCTTCACCAAACATTCCCAATTCTGAACGTACAGCAGAGTGAAAGCTATCCACTCTTGACTGTGATAGCCATTGACAAACCAGCTGAAGATGATAAGACATGGAATGTTATATGGTGGAACATATTTAGCTCAAACGTGGAGGTTTTTATGTATGACCCAAATCAGTGGCCTGAGAGTTCATGTTGGAGCACATACTTAGAAACTACTAACAAAAGGAATGATCAGAGCAATGGTAATGGATTTCCTCTGAGACTTTTTAGTTTAACAGAAAGTCCACAGATGTTTTTTAAGGTTTTTGCAGATAATCTGCCAAAATTATGCTCAGCACAAAATCATAATCTTTGATTAATTGATTCCAGAACAGATTTTAGCCAAAATAAAAAATGATTCCAAGGAAATATGTGGACTTCCTTTCCAGATGATTGGATACTTTTCAAGGCAATGGAAAATTCCATATATTAGTTCCACAATGCCCATTTTATAAAAGGCTGCTAGTCTTCCATTGCTTGAGGATAACCATCTTTAGGGAGTGAGTGTGTAGGAAGGAACTGCAGATGCCGTTTACACTGAAGGTAAACACATAATGCTGAAGTAACTCAGGCAACATCACTGGAGAAAGGAAATGGGTTGTGTTTCAGATTGAGACCCTTCAGACCGAGAGGCAGACTAGAGGTATGAAAAGGTACAGAACCAATTAGAGCCAGCACCGATGGCCAAAGAGCCCACAATGGTCCATTGTTGGCTGTGGAGGAGGTGATAACGAGGGGATACAAACAGTAAAACTGTCAGGATGTCTAGGGTTGTGAAGGGACGGGGAGAGAGAGAGAAAGCAAGGGTTACTTGAAATTAGAGAAATCAATATTCATATTGCTGGGTTGTAAGAAGCCCTAGTGAAATATGAGTTGCTGTTCCTCTAATTTGCGTGTGGTCTTACTCTGACTGTAGAGGAAGCCCAGGACAGACGGTCAGTATGGGAACGGGAAGGGGGGTTAAAATGTTTGGCAAACGGGATATCCGTTCACACTTTCTTAATCACGGTTAATTACATACAGTTGCACTTATGCTTTAAAAAACTGAGAAATCATCCTGTGAAATATTTACCAGAAAGAAATGATCTGTGAAATGTTTTTAGGCCATCTTTTGCTCTTAATGTCAAAATACATAACCATATCTGTGCACTATATTCCTTTTTGTGCATAACTATATATTTTATATTGAAATAACATTTGGGTTTTTTTTCAACATAAAGCATTTACCAACTAACGCATTTTATTTTTAATTATATAATCATGCTCCTCAATAAATAATAGCTAATTAAGGTAAATCAATACAGATGTGCCGACTACATCATTAAAAATGTAATGGTGTAGATATACATACCATTATTGACATCGATTGTTAGGCAGCAGCAAGATTACAATTTGCATTTTTATAATTCTGTATGCTAATTAAAACAAATAATTCCCTATCCATTGAGGAGAATCTTTAAGATGCAAAATTTGTTGATGTGTCATCAAATGGATTGGGGCAGCAGTTTAAAAAAAAAACTAAATAGATGGTCTGAGCACACAAAAGCAGTTATATACCATTTGCGTCTGAAACATCTGTTATGAATGTCATTTATGAGTGTGATACACGGGATAATCTTTCACTAATATTCCAATGAATATTGAAAGATTCATTAATATTCATAGATTTAATCCTGTTTAATTCAACAAAAATATTATTTTATCGTCCTGTCAATAATCATTGGTTATCAATTCCTGGGAGCACTTCTTTTGTATCAGTTCAAGGATGTATTTTACCATTAAATTATTTTAAAGTAAGTTTATTACATAATTCTACAAAAAAAAAATCAATATTTACTAGTTAACCATTCGAACCCGAGTGCTGTTGTTGATAAGCGTGACATTTGAAGAACAAGTAGTAATCTTCTTAGTTCTGAGTCCTCACTTATGAACCTATGGTGTAGGTAAAAATAAGCATTTTTGTATTTTGTAATCTATTAAATGAAATTATTCTGTACACTAGCTGGGATGAAAGTTTTTTTTAGTTTTGATTTGAAGTGCCAATTTCACACCACGAAAAATTTAATTGCTGTACCAGATTTTATGATAAAACTCCTAATGAGACTTTCGCACTGAGATCACCATTATGATCATGTAAATTAGATAGCAACTTCCAACAACCACATACTTCCAGATAATAAATGGATAAACCCAGAGCTGCTCAGAAATTCATTTTTCAATTACATGGATTGGCAAGAAGTACTCTTTTGATTATATTACATCTTAACTGCTGCCAAACAATCACTTTGGTACTAAAATTAAAATGTAACAAGAGTGAAGTCTCATTTCCTCAGATTTGAATTAATGGATGTCTTTAACCATTTTCTCTTTCTATGGGATATCTTTCGCTTCTTGAGCCATTCTTGTCCCCAATTCATTTCTGTACCTGACAACATGAATGTTCAATAATTTCCTTGTTCAGCATACATAATTTTCATTAACAGTGGATTGGTTATGGAGGTGTGCGGCATGCTGTTATGTTCATACGTTTCAGATCCTCTGCAGAGGGCACTGTGATAGTTTAGTAACAGGAACTATGATTATAAAATCATGGGAAGGGCAAATGTAATAAGTGATGGGTACCAATTATTTACCACTAACTACAGAATTTGGCCGAGTGATGACTTCTGATTAACTTCTTTCTTACATTCCAGCAATCAGTTTGCATTACACATTTATCTAAATAGAATATTGTTTTTTCTTTTGTATGAAACATTAAACCCAAACCCCTATCGGTACACTATAATGTACTAGTACATGGTTTCTTGCCAATATTTATTCCTTATTTTGTATTGCCAAGATAGATTTTCCAGTCAACATTATAGTACTGTTTGTGGGTGCTCATAGTATTTGATCATTACTAGATTCCAAGTTTAGTTTTAGTTTGGTTTAGTTTATTGTACAGTGAAAAACTTTTTTGTTGCATGTTCTCCAGTCAGCGTGTTTGGTGGCTGCACAACACAACATCAATTCAAAATCATATTTATCCTTTAAAAACAGAAGAGTAGGATATATAGGAGACCTACATTGCTAACACCCTTGTGCTCTGACTGAAATTTGCAATTTTGCACAAAGCTGATATTTTAAGAAAAAACCAGAACATCATTACAGAAGAAGGAAAGATCATGTTTGCTGGGACATAACTTTTGGTTTTATATTACATTATTTTTAGTTCACATCAGTTACAACTCTATATTAAAAGAAATGAACAAATTGCTGAATATTAGCATTAACTAACTTTTTCTTTAAAAAAAACAAATCAATCTCTTCCTCAAAGCATTGAATGAAAGAGAAGCAACAGTTTAGTTCATTATTGCATAATTCTGATCTAATATTGCTGTGCTTTAAACTCATGAGTAAGGTTAGTATTTTTGTTTGAGTTTGCATCTAACTTTAAGGAGGATGTAGTTATTGTTCAAGCAAAAGAGGAGCTGAACATATAATGTTGTCAAATGGATATGATTGATTTAGCTGAATAAGTTAAAAACAAGCTGAATAAAGATATAGATGAAACCTCTGAATATTATTAACAATGTTTAACATATCTTATTAAGTAATATCTCACTTAAAACCTGTCATGAAGCCATATTTAGAATCTTAATTTTCTGCTTGTATTATATGTTGAATTATTGAACACATTTTATTATTCACCAAAGAGCACCAATAATTTGGAATAAAATATTTACATTTTTTAACTTGTCTTTTTCTTGAAAATACCTGCTCTAAAACCGGGTGGCGCCAGCAATGGCTGACTCGCCAACAGTCTGTCTGTCCCTTTCTTTCTATGTGTTTTAATAGTATGTGTTCAATGTATGTTTTTAGTGTTCTTCAGCTGGTTTTATGTCGGGGGAAACTTTTTCTAATCTCTTACCTCGACGGAGATGCGATTTATTTCCGTATCGTATCTCCGTCCGCACTGCGGCCTAACATCGAGGAGTTGGCGGCCTTTGCTGGAGACCGCCTTTTGAGAGCTCCACCACGGGTGCCTACGGGACTTGAACATCGCGGAGCCCGCTATCGCTTTGTCAGGCATCGACCTCGGAGCTCCAACCGTGGGTGGTTGCGGGCTTAATATCGGACCTCACGGTCTCTGGTCAGAGACCGACTTCGGGAACTCCAAGCAGCAGGAGCTTCGACCGCTCCGACGCAGGAGTTTCGATCGCCCCGACGCGGGGGCTTCGACCGCCGGCTGCGGGCGTTTCGACCACCCCGACGGATGATTCGACTACCCCAACTGCATAAAGTGCAAGTGAAATGAATTTGCCAGCAGCGGTACAATAAAAAAGAACACACAATACACAATAAAAATGTAACACAAACATCTACCACAGCATTCATCACTGTGGTGGAAGGCACAAAATTTGGCCAGTCCTCCTCGATTTTTCCCCGTGGTCGGTACCTCAACCTTGCGGGTGTCCAGATATACAGACAAGGTAAGTCCTGAATCAGTGCCTCCCCACCAGAGACCGCGGCTTCAAGATGGTGTAGGCCGCAGGCCGGCGGTCGAAGATGTAAAGTTGGCGCCGCAGCCAGAAGCACCGCAGGACCGGCGGTCGGAGCTCCTCTCCAGGGATCCCCGGCGAGGGACCCCGCTCAGGATGGTAAGTCCCCGCCGTGCCCGTGGTAGAAGTTGGCCATGGACCGGCGGTCGGAGCTCTTTGATGTGGGAAATCCGCTGTGGTGGATTTTTCCGTTAACTTTTATGTAGTTGTGTGTTGTTACTTTTTTTTCATATGGCTGTATGGCAATTCGCATATCACTGTACCTTAATTGGTACATGTGACAATAAAAGACCTTTGACCTTTGAAACCTTACATTAAACCTATTTTTTGGAAAACTGATTGAATTTTAAAGAAAATGTTTAATTGGTCATGGAAGGCATCTAGTAAATCAGTGGTGCTGCTCTTTCTCAGAGTTTTCCTTCCTTTCTTTCTCAGCAGCTTGCCCTGCACTTTGTTCTTTCTTTTCATTCCACCAAAGGGAATCCCTTTATCTGAAAGCAACTGGTTGTGTGAGCATTACTAAAGAGTTTTTCAGCATCTGGCACACCACTCCCTCTAGACGTATAATTTGAAGCAACTAGATAAGGCACCTGGTTCTTGCAATATTGCAGCAATAATCTATGAATAGCCAATCTCTTTAAATAGCAATGATGGTAGGTGTGTTCTTTTCCACCGCTGAGCCATCGGTTGAGAAAGGGAAAAAAAGGTCTTCAGTTAAACCCTAGAGCTCCAAAATGGTAGGACTGTTGAGTAACTCAGCAGGTCAGGCATCATCTCAGAAGACCATGGATAGGTGATGTTTTGAGTTCAGACCCTTCTTAAGACTCGGCTCAGAACATAACCTATCCATGTTTTCCAATGATGTTGCCTGACCTGCTGAGCCAAACTCATTTCTTTAGTAACTTGTCAGTTTATTTGTTGAACTAAATTAAGGCGCATGTTGCAATCAAAAGCGCTTGAACAATTGGTTGGGAAGAAAGCCAAACTGTAAGAAAGACACTTTGTGTCCTTTTATGTATTAACCAGCATCTGCAGTTCTTTGTTTCTACACTAGGGCTGTTGACATGGTTGCATACTGATAAATGCTGTGTGCACCTACTGGTATGTTTGCTGCACTATATTGAACCCCTCTTTGACGATGGCATTTGGCATGATTTACCCCACAAATGTGTGTGTAGATTGCAGATGTCTTTTCAGAAATCTAGCAGTTCATGCAGCAGACTGAAAGTGCTAAATTAATCCAAGTACCCAGCACAGCAGCTCCACACTCTGGTTACAGAAGGTATTATAATGCTAAAGTGCCTTCAGCAAATACAGAGGAAACTTTCATTTGTTTACAGAAAGAGGATGAATGCAAGAAAATGCATTATCAAAATAACAAGAATTTTTGTAATAATCAGTTTTGTTAAGGTTGTGTCATCGATGCAAAAATCAGACTATAAATGCACAGTACATTCATTTAAAGGAAAATGTTCTTTCATGTTTCCAGAGATGTATTTGTTATTTTAAGTTTTTTCTCACATTGGTCTATCGCTGTCACTTATGCATCTCTCCAGATCAGTTACAAATTTATACTGTAAATGAAATACGATCGGATAGCAGGTAGATGACAACACTAAACTCTGCTCCATCCAACCATATGACATTTCAAATAACAATTGGTAATTTCATTGATGAGTTTAGACAACATTATTAACTGCAAGGCCTGATCTGTGGTCATTTACAATTAAATAATATTTACCTTTAAGCTCTTTAGATTTTTTTTTCCTTTAATTATTTTTTACGATTGGTTTTGGTTTCCTCTCACCCAATTTGCATTGTTCTTCAGTGATCACTAGCAAAAGAGCTGGAACTCATAAGCCTGGGGCAAATTAGGCAGCAAGAGCTGGACAAGGCTCAGAGAATCGGTCACATACTTGGATCAGCCCAGGCAAGGCCAGATGTGGGGGAGAGTGTGGTATGGTCAAAGTGATAGGCAGATGATAGTGATTTAGGCTGGAAAAAACTCTGGAAAAACATTAGAGTTATAATAAAGGGCAAAGACATGACTATTAGGGCAAGCAAATCATTTAAGAAATTAGTGAATCTCATGTCAGTTGCTATTCACATGCATGTTATGTGTATAGAGGGGATGTGCCAGATGAAAGATTACTAACAACTCTTTCAAAGGAACTTCTTGCCTCATTCAATATCAAGATGAATCATTGTGGGATAATGTGGGGTTTGCAAGAACTTTGTTTTCTGCTCCTTTTTAACGTAAATGTAACAGAGAAGAAAAATCCTTTTCTTCGTTTGCTTAAATGTCTTTATGTCCTTGATGTCATTACTTTTTTTTTATTGAGAAACGAAACCAGCACCAGCTAAGAATTTTCAAAACAGAATTTGTTTTTATGGCACAAATTGAAATGATATTTTAATTCCACGCCTTGAATATGCTTTAACAATACAGTGGTGCTTGAAAGTCAGGTACATAAATAATAAGCTTATTACTATACTGGAACTGCCTATCCACATTGTAAGTAATCTTTCATCTGGTTCCTCTCCTCTATACGCATAACATGCATGTGAATAGCAACTGACATGAGATTCATTTTGTTCAAAGAATCAAATTATACTGTGAAGCAGTTTTGTATAAATTTGTATGCAGCTACCTATTCTTTCCAAATTTCAAATATTTTGTGTATTTCCTGAATAGTAATACCTTCCAGCTCACTAGTCCAGGCACAAACATTTATTTTATCACCTGAAACAGTGATAATTCTCCCAATTCAGCATTATGAACTTAGTCTCCTTCTTATTGAGATCCTTTAACAAATTAGAAAACCATGCAACACATCATTTCAGTCTGCACGAGTGACTGAGCTTCTGGTTATTAACAGGAGCTGTTTTAATTCTCTGCTTCAGTGTTCCAACAAAGTTTAATAAAAGCTTACAAAATGCACCTCTACCATGGACAGTTTCTTGACTCATTCCTGTCTTCCCTCGAGAATGAGTTTGATTCATCCCCTCATTACAACACCCATTTGTCATGCATTATCATTCCTTCTGTCACCTAACTTCTCGCACTCTATCCTGGCACAGTCCTTTTGTGTCTCTTTATATCCCTGTCTCTGCATCTTCAATGTGGCTTTATCTTTCCAAGATAAAGATTTTCCTGACAAAAACCTGAAGCAGGAGTTGTGGATAGCGAGGCAAGTTGTCAAAGGGCAGGATTTGGACGAGCTGGGCAAAGAAATGGCATGGGGAGTTTAATCTGAAATAGTGCGAGGCGATGCATTTTGGGAGGACAAATGCAGGTGGAAGGTACACAGTAAATGGGAGGAATATTAAGACCATGGATGTACTAAAGGATCTTGAGGTGCAAGTTCATAACTCCCTGAAAGCAGAAACAAAAGTAGATAGGATGGTAAAGAAGGCATATAGAATGCTTGATTTTATCAGACAGGGCACCACGTATGAAAGTTGGGCAAGTCAATGCTGCAACTGTAGAAAACTTTGGTTAAGCCATGTTTGGAATATTGTGTGCAGTTCTGGTTGCCCCACAATAGGAAAGCTCTGCAGGTTTTGGATAGAGTGTGGAAGAAGTTCACCAGGACATTCCCTGGATATCAGTGCACCAGCTAAAATAAGAGGTTGGACAAACCTTTTAGATTGTTTTCCGTTGAGCGAAGGAATCTGAGCGGCGACCTGATAGAATTATATACAATTATGAGCTGAATAGCTGGGATAGATAATCAGTCTTTTTCTCAGATGGAAATGTCAAATATTAGAGGGGATAGGTTCAAGGTGAGTGGAAAAATGTGCAAAGCAATTTTTTTGACCACACAGAGTTGTACATGCCTGGAATCTGCTGCCAGTGGTGGTAAAGGTAGACACAATAACAATGTTTAAAAGGCATTTATACATATAGGAACAATCAGGGTTGCAGACCACCTAGAGGTTTCTGGGACTAGCAAGGTTTGCAGTAATCAGCTCAGAGATGTTGGACTGTTCCTATGTGAAATATTTCACTATGTAAAATATTTTGCATATCCTTGCAAATAGATGTTGCCTTAATGCCCATTGTTCATTTCCAATATGCTACAACTTTATGCACTCAGCCTGAACCTTTAAGTATTTTTAATGGAGTGAGTGCCAAAAGAGCATACCTCACAGACATGAATTCCTGTCAAATTTGTCTGATCTAACCACCAACTTACCACAAGTGTACCTACAGTGTGAACAGATGCTGCAGAAGCACCATACAAAGAGGAAAACTACTCTGCTAGTTTACATCTGGGGCTTGGTGACACAAGAGACTGGAGATCCTGGAATTCTGAGCAAAAAACAAAGTGCTGAAGGGACTCTGCGGGCCAGGCAGCATCTGTGAAGGAAATGGACATATAACGGTTTGGGTCAGGATCATTTTCAGACTAACTTCAGATCAGTCTGAAGAAGGGTCCTGACTCAAATCATTATCTGTCTATTCCCTCCAGAGATGCCTGACCCACTGAATTCCTCAAGCAATTTGTCTTTTTACTTCCGGGTCTTGTCCTTTTAAACTGAGAATTAATTTTCACTTCTTTCTTCAGGGTTATTAGTTTGCATTCTGTAAATGGATTTGACTATCTAGAAAAACACTTTATGCAAGTGCAAAATTGTTCAGAGTGGGGGGAATGGTGAAATTTTAAGAAAGTTACTTTTTTTTTAATGGCTCTCCAGCATTATCCTAAAATGAGTAAGTGATTTCACTTAGGAAAAGAAAACACAGTAATACACATACTGGACCTTGTAATTGATTAGCAGGCTGTGCACCTCAGACCCAAAAGTTCAGCCTCTGATTTAAACTAAATTAGTGTGTGATAAGTGCAGAAGATAATGGTTCATTTGCTCAGGGCATAGACATCAAAGGCAGCAAGTTATCTCAGCTGTCCTTCTCATGCTATAGCTGTAAGCTAAGTGAATTGCAAGATGTTTTCAGCAGAGTCAATAGTGTTTTATTGTCATATGTACTGAAACGGAACAATGAAATTCTTACCCGCAGCAGCAGCAAAGCAGGTTTTGTAAACACTGTACTAAAAAAAAAGCATACAAAGAAAAATTATATATATAAAAAAACCTGATATAGTACAAAAACAAAACAAAGCCCAATGTCTCTAGTGCAACCAATTCAGTTCATAGTTCTGAGTTTAATTGCAGTTCATAGTATTCAATAGCCTGATGGTTGATGGGAAGAAGCTGTTCCTGAACCTGGACGTTATAGTTTTCAGACACTGATACCTTCTACTCAATGGCAGGAATGAAATAAGAATATGGCCAGGGTGGTGTGGGTACTTGATGATGCTGCCTGCCTTTTAGAGACAGCACCTCTTGTAGATACCTTCGACTGCAGTGAGGTCACTACCCGTGATGGACTGGGAAGTGTTCACCACTTTGTTCCTCGGTGTTCGAGTTACCGAACCAGGCTGTAATGCAACCAGGCAATGTCAATGTGCAACCAGCAGACTATTGCCAAAAGAATGAAACCTATCATTGTTACTTTTCTGAACAATATGACAGTGATAGACAACTTTGTATTCCACTTTCTGGACTTTTGTATTCTGAGAAAAAGTTACTTGCTCCATTGCTCGCTATTTTTTGAGAGGTTCAGATGTGCAAGTGAAGATAACTGTGCCTAAAGTTGTTTATAAAAACATTTATATGTTGCTCCTGCTCATCAATTGACTCTTTGGGAATCTACCAAAGTATTTTGCAAACCGAGGACATTCAAGAGTGGAGATATGGTTAGCTGCCTACTTTTCCTTGTAACCCACATTTACTTACTCCCAATGAGAGGAATTATGCTTACCTAAAGTTACTCATCAAATTTACAGTAGAGCTGCTGACCAATGTCAAGCTACTCAAGTTCAGTCCTGACCTCCAGTGTTATCTGTGTGGAATTTGTACGTTCTCCCTGTGACCGCATGGGTTTTCTCTGGGTACTCCCAAAGAGGTATGAGATTAGAGTGAGATCAGTATAAATGGATTCTTGATGATTATGGTTTCAGTGATGTTTCAGTTTTTGTGATGGAAAGAACTGCAGATGCTGGTTTAAATCGAAGGTAGGCAAAAAAATGCTGGAGTAACTCAGTGGGACAGGCAGCATCTCTGGAGAGAAGGAATGAGTGACGTTTCGGGTCGAGACCCTTCAGACTGAGTCTGAAGAAGGGTCTCTACCCAAAACGTCACCCATTCCATCTCTCCAGAGATGCTGCCTGTCCCACTGAGTTACTCCAGCATTTTTTGCCTACCTTCTGTTTCTGTGCTCCACGACCAAATATTCTTGTGATACTTAAATCTGAGAGGATGTTTCCACTAGTGGGAGAGTCTAGGTCATAACCTCAGAATTAAAGGACATTTTTTTAGAAAGATGAGGAGGAATTTCTTTAGTCAGAGCGTGGTAAATCTGTGAAATTCTTTGTCACAGACGTCTATGGAGGCCGTTAATGTATACATTTAAGGACGAGATAGATAGAATCTTGATTAGATTAGATTAGATAGCCTTTATTGTCATTCAGACCGAAGTCTGAACGAAATTGCAGCAGTCATACATACAATACAATACAATAAAAAACAACAATAAACATATATTAACATCCACCACAATGAGTCCACCCAGCATCTCCTCACTGTGATGGAGGCAAAAGTCTTAGGGCTGCAGTCTCTTCCCTCCTCTTCTCCCTCTGCGCTGAGGCGATACCCCACCGGGCGATGTTAAAAACTGTCCCGCGGCTCAATCACCGCGCCCCGGGGTGGTCGAAGCTGCCGCCCACCAGTCCTGCTGACGCAGCCGCTGGCCCGCGGCCGAACCCCGCACTCAGGCCACCACCGCCAGAACACCGTCCCAGCCACCCTCACGTGAGTATCGTGCCGTCTTCAGCCTCGGGCTGGGCCGCCCCGACATGGGCGCCGTACCTCCCTCGGGCTGGGCCGCCCCGACATGGGCGCCGTACCTCCCTCGGGCTGGGCCGCCCCGACTTGGGCGCCATACCTCCCTCGGGCTGGGCCGCCCCGACATGGGCGCCGTACCTCCCTCGGGCTGGGCCGCCCCGACACGGGCGCCATACCTCCCTCGGGCTGGGCCGCCCCGACATGGGCGCCGTACCTCCCTCGGGCTGGGCTGCCCCGACTTGGGCGTCGCTTCTTCCCCGGGCTGGGCCACCCCGACATGGGCGCCGCTCCTCCCTCGGGCTGGGCCGCCCCGACATGAGCGCCGCTCCTCCCTCGGGCTGGGCCGCCCCGACATGGGCGCCGCTCCTCCCTCGGACTGGGAACGCCGTACCTCCCCGAGCTCGGCCACTCCGACGGGAGCACCGTTCCTTCCTCGGACCAGGCCGCCCTCCCGGGAGCGTCACAGCCCCTCACGGAAGCACTGTTCCAGCCCCGAGCCGGGCCGCCCTCACGGGAGCGAGCTCAGGGCGAGTCCTGGCGGGCTCTGCCTCTTGAGCCTCGAGGTCGCCAGCTCCGCCATTAGGCCTCAGCGCAGACGGAGGCAGAGAAGGGGAATACGACAAAAAAGTCGCATTCCCCCGCAGGGAGAGACAGCAAGCCCCGTTTCAACCCCCCCCCCCCCCCAAAACACAAACTAAAAACCAAAACTAGACTAACCAAAACGAAATAAACAACACAAAAAACACAAAACAAACAGGACTGCCGGTGAGCCGCTGCAGCCAGAGCCGCGCCACCACTCCGAAAAGGTACGGGTGTCAGAAGCTATGGGGAGAAGGCAAGAAAATGGGGTTAAGAGGGAGAGATAGATGAGCCATGATTGAATGGCGGAGTAGACTTGATGGGCCGAATGACCTAAATCTGCTCCCATCACTTATGATCTTATGAATGTATTATTTCAAAGTCGTGTGACAACACTCATTATTGGCGATCACTCGAGCATGATTGTCCTTGGTGGGTCCTTTCTGTGGGACTTGAGATGGTTGAGGAGGCTAATCCTGGAGCCAGACCTTTATCCCACCAGGTGGACGCTGGTGTGTGATATCTTTCAGTGTGGAGAGCCTGGTGCACAGTCAGCTGAACACACGGTCATTGACAGACAGAGCTGCGTCCAACTACATGATGGTTGTGAGTTTCTCCCTGCTGCTGCCTTCTTCCGCCTTCTCGCCTGTTGTGGTGCCGCACATACTAGCCAGCCACCATACTCAGCCTGTTTTCCATTGAGGCCTTGTTCTTGGGCAGCGCTTTGTCAGGAATCTCCCTGTTCGCCATGGGTGACCTTGCCAAGAACACAGGTCCAAACGGTTTAGCTCTCGGGATCGTTGCCACACACACGCCTCTCCACCACGATTAGGTGGTGACCCTCGGAGAAGTAACAACAATATACTAAATGGGATTGTGGATTTTGAGAAGGATGCAGAAAGGCTTCAAAATGAGTTAGATTGAGTGATTGAGCAAAAACATGGCAAGAAAACTGGAAACGCGTTACCAGGGCAGGCAGCATCTACCAGAGAGAAGAATTGAATTAACATTGCAGGTTGATGACCTTTCTTCAGAATTGGTCTATGATGTGCCTGCACGGAAGATGAGAAACTGCTCCTCAAGCTTTTTATTATGAGTCATTAAATTAGTGCAGGAGGCCAAATAAACAGAAAACAGAGCAGTGGGATGGAGAATTAAAGCATCAGGCAATGTGAAAATCAGAGTTGCCCCTGTAGATTGATCAGTGCATACTGCAAAGCTGGCACACAAATCTACATTTAGTTTCTCCAATGTATAGGATACTACACACTGAATTGGAAAAAGTCTGAGTCACTGCGAAATACAATGTGGAAATATGCCTTCAGTCTACTGAATGCACGCTGACCATTAATAATCCACTTTTACAGTAATGTTATCCCAAATCATTTTATTGTCCCCATATTCTCATCAACATCACATTTGATACATACGAGAGGAGTTGTAAAAAAAGCTATTCAGTATGATTTAAAATGAAAGTTCTTCAAAGTCATCAGTTGAAGCCTATCCAGTACAGAGCAAGATAGCTATGATTGCCAATCATTTCAGCGACAGGACATTGACATAACTCCACAACATTTCCACGTCCCTCAGTAGCCTTCCTTCCAACATTGGGAACAAAAGTGCACGGTATTCAGTTCCATTTAGAATTCTTCAACTAATCATGGCTTTTTTGAAGCAAGATCAGAATAAACCCAGGATGATCTACCAAGTTTGGTCCCTCATGCCTGAGAACGATTTGAAGATCCTTGTGCCTCCATTTTACTTCTCCACTGTTCAATCTCCTCAAAGTATGGCCACTTTGAAGAAGTTCTCCACTCTTGGACATTCCTGCCCCTTCAATTTGATCCCACCATCAGTCACATCTTCCCATCTCGACTCCTTTCTGTGGAGACTATTTCCTCCACCACTCCTTGGTTCATTTATCCCATCCCACCCAAGCCTCCCCTTCCCCAGCTACCCTCCTGCAAACGCAAGAGATGTTACACCTCCTAGCTCACCTTCATCCAGTGACCCCAGCAGCCCTTCCAGGTCTGAAAGAGATCCACCTGCATCTCTTCAAACCTCGACTAAATGGATTTGGTGTTCACAACATGGTCTCCTTTACATTCGCAAGAACAAGAGTAGACTGTGGTCTCGGTCTGCCAAGGCTTGGTGGATTTTAACTTCCCTTACTTTTCCCATAATGATCTCTTTGCCTTGGGCCTCCTCCATTGCCAGAGTGAGACCACACAAACACTGGCGGAAAAGCACCTATTTCGCTTGGGTAGCTTACGACCCAATGATATGAACTCTGAATTCTCCAATTTTAAGTAACACCTCTCTTTCCCACTCGCTCCTTCCTGTGCCTTCCCCCACCTAGGTGTGAAACCATCTCTACCAATATTCTGCCCTTCTCTCTCCCCACTCCACCCAACCCCTTCAATCTATATCCCACCCTTTGGCTTTACATTTCACTCCTCTTCTCTCAGTTGATATTCTTTTGTCTCCTTTTCATCTCTCGCCTTTGTCACTTTATCCACCTATTTGCCATTAAATTGTACTTTTCTGTATTTATCTATCACTTGCCGGGCTTTGGTCCACTCACCACTTTTCCAGGTTTCTTATCCCTTCTACAATCTGTCTGAAGAAGGCTTTTGACCTAAAATGTCACCTTAGGGGCAGAAGAATGGCACAGCTGGTAGAGCCGCTGCCTCACAGTGATCCTGACCTTGGGTGCTGTCTGTGAGGAATTTGCATGTTCTCCCTGTGACTGCATGGGTTTCCTACGGGTTGAGGGAATGATTATTTTAGTTTAGATACAGCTTGGAATCCGACCCGTCTTCCCACCAAATCCATGCTGACTTTTTGTCACATGTCAACCCTGGTTCTGTGTCATCCCACTGCCCACACATTAGGGGAAATTTTGCAGAAGCCAATGACTTTTACATTGAAGTGATTGAAATCCAAGTGAGTTTAAATGGCATCAGAAAAATAAAACCTCCAGAATGGATGATATTCATTACGTGGTTGGTTGGAGTCAGTATCAGCACAATTTCTATATTAAACTTTGAATCTTCAGATGCCCTGGTTCAAGCTAAAACTAAAAACAAATAATAACCTCCTCACACATTCCCCTGCAAGTATCTCTGTCACTCCTTTAAAATATGCCCCTTCTTTGAACAAGTTCTTAAACATCGCATCTGAATCAGTTTCCATTTGATAACACTCCTTGAGGATGTTCGTCTACGTGTTCAATTAATAAAACAACAAGATTGGGGACATTTCAATTCAACCTGTCAAAGGAATTTAGAGGGGGGGGGGGGGTTAGAAATAGTCAGTGAGGTAAACAAACATAATAGTTTGGTGGCAAATGACAACAGTGCTACCTTCCCAATATTTAACAGAAGGAAATAATGGGTTATCGGGGCTGTATGTTGTGACAGACAGCCTGACACCTTGCATGTCATTTTAATATTACACTTATCCCATCTCCTTGGATATTCCGGATGAATAAATTAAGGTTTTGTCAATTAATTACAAATCAGGCTAATTACAAATCAATCAGATTAGCCAACTCCGAAACACGAAGCGCTGAGCATTGGGATCCAGGCATCACGGACAACTGGCCACAGTTCCCCGCTCACATCTGGCAGTGCTCTCTGTCTGAACTAGGGGCCATGGAGCGTTTTTGAAAGTGGGGGGGCTGAGTGATCACTGATCACTCGCCTTGGGGGTATCCGGCAAGGGAGTGGAGCAACCGAGTGGGGGGAGGGTCTTTTTAAATTTGATGTATTAAAAATCATGCTTTAGTGCATTGTAGAAGTATGATTTCAATATTTTTATTTGAAGTATTTTTAAGAGGTAACTTTTTAAGGGGTAACTTTTTCCACACAAAGGGTGGTGGGTGTATGGAACAAGCTGCCAGAGGAGGTAGTTGAGGCAGGGACAATCCCAACATTTAAGAAAGTTAGACTGATACATGGATCGGATACGTTTGGAGGGACATGGACCAAAAGTATGTAGTGTCGCTGGGACATGTTGGCGGGTGTGAGCAAGTTGCGCCGAAGGGCCCGTTTTCACATTGTATCACTCCAAGACTACATTATACCTCCACCATGCATGAATGCTGCAAAATCAAGTGGTCAAGTTTTATTGCCATACACTCAAGCATAGAAAATAGGTGCAGGAATAGGCCATTTGACCCTTTGAGCCAGCACTGCCATTCAATATGATCGTGGCTGTTCATCTAAAATCAGTACCTCTTTCCTGTTTTTTCCCCATATTCCTTGATTTTGCGAGCCCCAAGAGCTAAATTTTCTGCGGCCTTGCTGGAGCTGGAAGCCGCCTTGGACTCGTGAGCACCACCGCGGGATGCGGACTTACCATCGGTGCCGATCGCTCCCACCGTGGCCTGCGGACTTACCATCAAGGGCTCGCAGTCTCGGGAGAGGCTAGTCGGGAGCTCCAACACCGCAGGTTTGTCCAGCCTCGACACGAGGTTTGATCGCCCGGCACAGGGGAGCCGACGTCCCCCCCGATGCGGGAGCTGAACGCCTCGACGCGGAGAGCCCGAACGTCGCCGGCTACGGGAGTCAAGACCATCTTTGGTCAAAGACCGTCCCGTCCCATCCCGCTCGAGGCCCCCGACCAAGGAAGAACAACAAGGGAAGGACTTGGAACTTTATTTTTGCCTTCCATCGCAGTGAGGAATGTGTAGGAGTCACTGTGATGGATGTTTATGTCAAAATGTGTTCTGTTGCTTTTTAAATTGTATGACTGACCTGGCCAGTGAATTTCACTACACCAATTGGTGTATGTGACAATA
The DNA here is from genome assembly GCF_010909765.2 of Amblyraja radiata. Classification (NCBI taxonomy): domain Eukaryota; kingdom Metazoa; phylum Chordata; class Chondrichthyes; order Rajiformes; family Rajidae; genus Amblyraja; species Amblyraja radiata. The sequence goes on along the minus strand of NC_045974.1, from coordinate 28,846,390 downwards.
AATGAACTTATGAACTTAAATGTAACTCACTTGAAAACATCCAGCGAATTGGCTTCCACTGGCTTCTGTGGCAGAGAATTCCACAGATTTACAACTCTCTGGGTGAAGAAAGTTTGTCCTCATCTCAGCCCTAACTGGCCTACCCTTTATTCTTAAACTGTGACCCCTGGTTCTGAACTCCCCCAACACTGGGAACATTTTTCCTGCAGTTACATTAAGTGAAAATCTAGCAGGCAAGCAGGATGCTTTCACCAACCACCCCCATTTGAAGGTCACTATCTTCCGCCATTTCTACCCAATGCTTGGTACCTACTTCCAGCAGCCACTGGTTATCCTCCAGGATGCACTGAGCCGCAGCCTGAAGGCCTGTCCCACTTAGGCGATCTTTTGGGCGACTACAAGCAACAGTGGCCACAATTTTTGCTGTCGGAGGTTGTCGCGAGGTGTCGGAGGTGAATGCTAGTAAAACTAGTCCCTGACAGTCGTCTAAAGAGTCGCCTCAGTGGGACAGGCCCATAAGTGCGTGGGAATAGCGTAGATCAGGGGAGCCGTGACCAGCTACGTCACTCGTTATCCAACTCACTCTCCAAGTCACTGATAGACACAAAAACCGGAGTAACAGCCAATTTCCTCTCTGGGTCTGTGGACCGACTCCAAGCACCAGAGGCCCATTGATCTGTGGCGCTGCTCGATACTTGATTAGCTTTGTGGAAATAAGAGCCAGATGTCACCGTGTCCCGGCACTCGGCCCTACACAGCCCTGCTAGTCAGACAGGGTTCAGTTTAGAGATACAACGCGGTAACAGGCCCTTCGGCCCACCGAGTCCGCACCGACCAGCGATCTCCACACATTAACATTATGCTACACACACTAGGGACAATTTACACTTATACCAAGCCAATGAACCAGACCTTCAGTCTGAAGAAGGGTCTCGACCCAAAACGTCACCCATTCCTTCCCTCCAGAGATACTGCCTGACCCGCTGAGTTACTCCAGCACTTTGTGTCTATCGGTTTAAATCAGCATCTGCAGTTCCTTCCTACATGTGTACCTGTCCAAATGCTTTTAAAATGTCATTGTGGTCATTTCAAGTGTAGAATGAAGACAAGAGTGTTCAGTTGTTGCGTGCCGCGACATCAGAACAATGACATTCTCAGTTGCTGCATCTTAACGGGCCGGTTAAAGCAACAACACACAGATACATGTAAATAGATTGATTTAGTTTGCTAGTGCCACCTGTAGCGAGATACAGGGAAAAGCTTTTGTTGCGTGCTATCTGGTAAATGCAAGCAAGCCGCTCACAATGTACAGATAAAGGAGAACGGGCCCAACATATATAATCAATAATACAATGGATTAATAATCGGTAATATTGGGTAATCATCCTGGCATATCAGCGGAGGCCCAAGTATTAACATTACAATTAATGCTCCACAGCACCGGAGACCCGGGTTCGATCCTGGTCTCGGGTGCTGTCTGTGGGGAGTTTGCACGTTCTCCCTGAGACCGCGTGGGTTTCCTCCGGGTGCTCCAGTTTCCTCCCACATCCCAAAGACGTGCGGGTTTGTAGGTTAATTGGCCCTCTGTAAATTGCCCCCCTAGTGTGTAGTATCCCGGGCAAAGCTGATGACAGAAACTGTACCACAGTGACTGACTGAAGTAGCCAATTCTGCAACCACCGACTGTCAACCGTCACTGACCGACCGGAAAGACATGATATGGAAGATGGCCGGACACGAGGAAGTGGAAGTGTGTAGGAAGTGGAAGAGAAAGTGGGATAACATAGAACCAGTGTGAACGGGTGATCGATGGTCGGCACAGACTCGAGGGTCCAAAGGTCCTGTTTCCACGCCTTTGAACTAATTATAATATTGAACAAATCAAGACTTACCTATCGGATTTGAACATGAACAATATTATCCCAAGGTTGCAGAGTATTTGAATGGCATTTACTGCATAATCCCTGAGGTTATTCTTTGTAAAGTGAAGGGCAAAGTTCATTTCTCCAAGTTTCATTTTCTGAAGTTAATTTGTAGTTTCTATTTACCATCTTGCCTTTGATTATTTGTTCCCATGATACATGAATCCAAGACTTACATTTAAAGATGAACAAAATATCAATTTAAAGACGGATATCAACTAATTTCCCAGATTGAGTATGAATATCGATTTCTTTAACATGAACGAGACCCTTCTAAAGGTTTTGGGAAGAGACCCTTAGAAGGGTCACGACCAGAAACGTCACCCATTCCTTCTCTCCAGAGACGCTGCCTGATTCATGCCGGTCACCAGGGCGAATTCGGCACAGAGACTACCGGCAGCGGCGCAATGCTTCTGACGCATCCGATTCTTGCACCGAGGCTGCTCCATGGCCGGAGCTGCAGCGAGCGACTCGCCAGCCCGGCAAACACTCGCCAGCCCCGGCTTCCCGTCTGCATCTGCCCCTGCCGCTGCCGCTGCTTCTGCTTCCATCCCTCCCTCAACACCGGCTCTCCAACACCCGCGACCCATGCAGCTGATATGAGTTTTGAAATTCTCGTTGATCACAGAATTTCTCACGACAGAGCGTGAGAAATTTGCGATCAGCGTGAGAATTTGTCGAAATGCGTGAGTCTCACGCTCAAAGCGTGAGAGATGGCAGCCCTGCCTTAGAAGTAGAATTAGCTCTTTCGGCCCATCGAGTCTACTCTGCCATTCAATCATTGCTGATCTCAGCCATATAATCCCATGTTGCTACCTTCTCCTCGTAATCCTTGACACCCTTTCTAATCAAGAACTTGTCTATCTCTGCCTTAAAAATATCCACTGACTTGGCCTCGACAGCCCTCTGAGGCAATGAGTTCCACAGATTAACTACCCTCTGACCAAAGAAGTTTCTCCTCACCTTTTTAAAAGAGCGCCCTTTAATTCCGAGGCTATGACCTTTGGTACTAAACTCTCCCACCAGTGGAAACATCCTTTCCACATCCATTCTATCTATGCCTTTCATTATTCTGTAAGTTTTAATGAGGTCCCCCATCAACCTTCTAAACTCCTGCGAGTAGAGGCACAGTGCTGTCAAATGCTCATCATATGCTAACCCACTCATTCCTGGAATCATTCTTGTAAACCTCCTCTGGAGCCTCTCCAGAGCCAGCATATCCTTCTTCAGATATTTACTCCAAATGCGGCCTAACCAGCGCCTTCTAGAGCCTCAGCATTACATCTCTGTTTTTGTATTCCGGTCCTCTTGATATAAATGCTAGCATTGAATTTGCCTTCCTTACTACCGATCTGACTTGCAAATTAACTTTTTGGGAGACCCGCACCAGCACTTCCAAGTGCCTTTGCACCTCCGATTTCTGGATTCTCTCTCCATTTAGAAAATAATCTACACCTTTATTCTTATTACCAAAAGGCATGATTCCGCACTTTGCTATACTGAATTTCATCTGCCACTTCTCTGCGCACTCCTACTGTTCTTCTGCAGAGTTCTTGCTTCCTCTACACTGCCTTTTACATTATCCTCTACATTACCTTTATGATAAGATTCCTAGGATCACAATCATGTAGAATATTAGAAGAGAATTGATCACTTTCCCAGATCACAGATCTTTTTGCATTACCTGTGATCACAGGAAATTAAGTTATCAGGAACTTTGCTAGATATAATGACAGTTTTTAGCTTTGCACTTTGAACAGATAACATTTACCCATTGCTTCCACAGGACAAAGCACACAATATAATCTTTTCCAACCATTATCTAATTTTAACCATCTGCATTCCATTGTGTAATGAAAAAAGTTATTTAAAAATGCTTTGATTTTCACACCTTCACCATTGTGAATTTGTTGCTGGAGATGTTTAATATTCTGTCACTCAGATCTGCCAATTGTAACCTTGTGTTAAATTATTTTCAAATATTAGTAAAGTTATGTAATGTTTTCAAATTCTCTAGATGTTTTTCATCCAGTCCATTTCCATTTGTGATTATTTTAACAAGAACCATTGGAACATAGCAGCTTTAGGAATTGATTTATTGTTCAAGGAGATTTAAAAAAAGCTTGACATATTAAGTGATGCTTATGGGATGGGAACTGGGTATCAATTATTTGTTTACCTTCAGTTCTCAGGTTCAGCTTCAAAACTGTATTTAATCTAGATCAAATAAGGTGAAGAGTCTCAACTATCTATTTCCCTCCACATATGTTGCCCGTCCCACTGAGTTCTTTCAGTTACTTTCGTTCTTTTTTGTTTGCTGTTGGTGACTGGAGTGCTAGAACAACGTCTTTCGACGTCAACATTTCCCAATTTCTCACCATTTAAATTGTGTTCTGTCATTTTATTTTTCCTACTGAAGTTGATAAATTCTCACCATCATAGGAATCTATAGTAATCACTGCCTCAAAAAGGCATCAACAGAGACCCACACCACTCTGGCCACACTCTCATTTCATTCCTGCCATTGGGAAGAAGATATAGGCAGGCACCTGAAAACTGTAATGTCCAGGTTCAGAGCAGCTTCTTCCCAACAACCATCAGGTTATTAAACACTACAACCTCCAACTAGGCTCTGAACTATAGACTTGGGGCCATTGGTTTTGTTTTATTAATTGTTTTATATATATTTAACTTTTTTGTTGTTTAGTATGGTGTTTACAGAGTACTGTTTATACATCGGTTGTACTGCTGCAAGTAAGAATGTTATTGTTCTATTTCAGGACATATGACCATAAATCACTCTTGATTTATGCATGTTATCGTGTTATAGTGAATCTATATCTATATCTGTCCGTCCACTCAAGTCCGTCCACGTGGGGGGAGCACCGCCGCCCCCTTCACATGGGGTCGATTGATTGGCTCCGACCTCCCGTTCGACGCCTGATTGGTCGCTGTTCCGGGTCCCACGTGGGGGGAGCGATGCTGCCGTTCCGATTGGTCGCCGACGCATCCTGATTGGCTCCTACCGCTCCCCCCACGTGGGGTCGATTGATTGGCTCCGACCTCCTGCTTGATGACTGATTGGTCCTTGTCCCACGTGGGGGGAACGCCACCACCAGTCTGATTGTGCAGGAATAGCCGGCGATCAAAGCACGCTGGTTGTCCGCCTGCGCTTCTTTCCGCAAAAAGCAACGGCCGTCACCGTCGAGCTGCCGCTGCTGCTGAATGAGGGAATAAACGGCCAAAGCGTTAAAGATAAGATCTATTTCTTTTTTTTTTTACTTGCCATTTTCTTTGAGATTGATTCTATTCTAAAAAAAACCCCTCCATTTCAATCAAATTATTCGGTTGTAGAGGTCCACGCATTGTGTAAATGTAAACACACTTATAACTTTCTATCTATCTTTAAAACTGTGTGCCTGTCGCCTGCCGTCCGTCCGGCTGCCTGCCTGCCTTTCGATTCGTTCCCATCGTGTGATGTCACAATGCCCAATGCTCGCAGATGTCCAATCGCAATGCCCGACGCTCGCAGACGTCCAATCGGAATGGATCCATTTACATGTACGGCTTCCGGCCGCATTTCTTCCTTTGATTCCCTGCAACTCCGAAACCAGACGCAGAATCGCCGACGTCTTTTCCATTTCGGTAGAGATTTCACTTTTCTTTCTAAGTATCCGCTCCTCATTACATTTCGTCGTGTTTAAGTACACGTTTTTAATCAAATCCTTCCCCCCCCCAATATTTCAAAACTAAACTGGCTTCTCACCCACAGAAGCTGCACCAGCCCCAGCTGAACGTTCCATCGTGTGATGTCACAATGCCCAATGTTCACATATGTCCAATCGGAATGGATTCATTTACATATGCCTATGCAGGAGCCCCAGCCCATGGTAAACGTTCCATTGTGTGATGTCACAATGCCCAATGCTCAAAGACATCGTTGCCATAGAGGGAGTACAGAGAAGCTTCACCAGACTGATTCCTGGGATGTCAGAACTTTCATATGAAGAAAAACTGGATAGACTCGCCTTGTACTCGCTAGATTTTAGAAGATTAAGAGGGTATCTTATAGAAACGTATAAAAGTCTTAAGGGGTTGGACGGGCTAGATGCAAAATAAATTGTTCCGGATGTTGGGGAGGACCAGAACAAGGGGTCAAAGTTTAAGGATAAGGGGGAAAGCAGAATCGCCAACATCTTTTCCATTTCGGTACAGATTTCACTTTTCTTTCTAAGTATCCGCTCCTCATTACATTTCGTCGTGTTTAAGTACACGTTTTTAATAAATTCCTTCTCCCCCCCCCCCTCCCCACCCCCCAGTTTTTCAAAAATAAACTGTCTTCTCACCCATACAAGCAGCCATTTCGGTAGACATTATACTTTCCCTTCCAGCTATCCACTCCTCATTACATTTTGTTATGTTTATGTCCATTTTTTTCATTAAAACCTTCTCCCCCCCACCCCCCCCAACTCACTAATTTTGTCGCCTCCTGCTGGCCAGCGACCATAACGGCTGCTGGCGCCCGCAGCACAACCTCAAGCGACGCCATTTAAAAACGGCCATTCGGGAACGGCTCTACTTCGATGACCACGTCTCCCGTGGGGGCTACGGGTAGGCAACAGCTGCGTTGGGGCATTATACTTTTAAGGCTCTGTGTGTGGGGATGCTTCGTGTGTGTGATGCCGCCCCGCCACCCCCCCCCCCCACGTTGCCGAGACGGTCCCGACTTCAAGATATGCTATTTTAAGACGGCCGGTACCCGACTTCGATGACCACGTCTCCCCTGGGAGCTACAGGTAGGGAACGGTCTTTATACACTTTTCCAACTCTGTGTGTGGGGGTGGTTAGTGTGTGTGATGCCGCCCCCCCCCCCCCCAGTGGGGGCTACGGGTAGGGTACGGCTGCGTTGGGGGAGCAGACCCAACGGGTCTGCCATTGGTCGTCGTGTTTAAGTGCACGTTTTTAATCAAATCCTTCACCCCCCCCCCCCCAATATTTCAAAAATAAACTGGCTTCTCACCCATAGAAGCATCACCAGCCCCTGCCCCTGCTGAACGTTCCATCGTGTGATGTCACAATGCCCAATGTTCACATATGTCCAATCGGAATGGATTCATTTACATATGCCTTTGCAGGAGCACAAGCACTTGATGAACGTTCCATTGTGTGATGTCACAATGCCCAATGCTCAAATACATTGTTGCCATAGAGGGAGTACAGAGAAGGTTCACCAGACTGATTCCTGGGATGGCAGGACTTTCATATGACGAAAGACTGGATAGACTCGGCTTGTACATGCTAGAATTTAGAAGATTGAGGGGGTATCTTATAGAAACGTACAAAATTCTTAAGGGGTTGGACAGGCTAGATGCAGGAAGATTGTTCCAGATGTTGGGGAAGTCCAGAACAAGGAGTCACAGTTTAAGGATAAGGGGTAAATCTTTTAGGACCGAGATGAGAAAAACATTTTTCACACAGAGAGTGGTGAATCTCTGGAATTCACTGGCACAGAAGGTAGTTGAGGCCTGTTCATTGGCTGTATTTAAGAGGGAGTTAGATGTGGCCCTTGTGGCTAAAGGGATCAGGGGGTATGGAGAGAAGGCAGGTACAGGATACTGAGTTGGATGATCAGCCACGATCATATTGAATGGTGGTGCAGGCTCGAAGGGCCGAATGGCCTACTCCTGCACTTAATTTAAATGGTTCTATGTTTCCCTCTCCTCACCCCTCTTCCTCTCCCACCCATCCCTCTCTCCCCCACCCCCCTTCCCTCTCTACCACCACCCCCTTCCCTCTCTCCACCCGCCCCCTTCCTCCTACCCCTCTGTCCCTCTTCCATCACTCCCCCTACCCCTCTCCACCTCCCTCCCCACACCTCCACCTCTCCCCCTTCCACTCTCCCTTCCCACTCTTTCCCCTCTCCCCCACCCCTCTCCCCTTCCCTCCCTCCTCCCCTACCTCCCCATCCTCCTCCTCCCCCACATCTCTCTCCCCATCCCCCTCTCTCACCCCCTAACCCGCTCTCCTTTCCCTCCCAAATCTGTCCCGTTTCCTCCACCTCCTCTCCCCTCCCTCCCCTCTTCACATACCCCCTCCCCCACCTGTGTGTTTGGGGGGTTGTTAATGTGAGTTTGATGCCGCAGCCCCCCCCCCCCCCCCCAAAACGCCGTTGGGGAAACTTGGTCTAGTAATTAACTGAAAGAGCCCCGTCTCTCACGTGCGCACCCAGTTAATATTTTACTACTACCGTGCCGTAGATCGTGAGTTCCACTCCAACTGCCAATCCTTTGAATTCCAACTGCCGCTTTTGAATTCCAACTGCCTAATGGCCTGCCTCCTTGACCGCGTGATTGGTCAGCCCAGATCCCGCCCAGTCCACACAAGCCTGACCAATGACGGTTCGATACCAAACTGGCTCATGCCACCACACGACCCCCTCCCAGAACCGGAGTCATGGAGGTGGCAAGGCTCACGAGAGAGGCGGCCTGATCTCGTGTACGCATCTCCTGTGTTTGGGGTCGTAGGTGGCAGATTAGAGGGCGGGTGCGATCGCGGCAGTGGACGCCTTCTATGGCGGGACTGTGCAACCTGCACTGACTTGTCAATGTCCAAGTGTGTCGGCTTAAGACAGTCCACGGAGTCTCGTGCCTGCCGCCCATGTTGATTACAAAAGTCGTGGTGCCATGTTGCAGTACCTGGATAGGTCCCTCGCAAGGCCTTTGTGGTGGCGTACGGTGGAAATTGCGGTGAAGGAAGACGTACTGACAGTCCTGGAGGGCGGGTAGGACGTACCTGGTGGTGAGTCCATGGCGGGATGTTGGGACTGGTGAGAGTGTGCCCACCTTCTCCTGGAAGAGTGTCAGCATGGACGTGCGCAGTTCCTAGATGTCCACGTGCCACCGGGATGAAGTCCCTTGGGACCGTAAGCAGGGCACCGTACACCAGCTCGGCCGAGGAGATTGCCAGGTCCTCTTTCGGGGCAGTGCGTATGCCCAGTAGGACCCATGGCAACTCGTCCATCCAATCCGGGCCCGTGAACCGTGCCTTTAGGTCTTCAGGTGCCGGTGAAAACGCTTCACTAGGCCATTTGCTTGAGGGTGGTGGGCTGTAGTGTGGTTCAGCTGAGCAATAGCAGCCGGGACATCGCTGACCGCAACTCGGAGGTGAATTGCGCACCACTGTCGGAGATGTCCACTGGCACACCAAAGCGGGCGACCCGGTGGGCAGTGGGAGCAGGTGCACACGTCGCAGTGGAGGGATCCGAGAGCGGGACGGCTTCCTGCCATCTCTTGAATTGGTCCACGATGGTGAAAAGGTGGGTGACGCCTCTGGATGGGGGCAGTGGTCCAACGATGTTGACGTGGATGTGTTCGACACACCTGTGTGGCATGTAGAAATTCTGCAACGGCGCCTTGATGTGTCACTGAATCTTTGAGGCTTGACAGAGGATGCACGCCCTGGCCCAGTTGCCAACCTGTTTGCGCAACCCGTGCCACATGAACTTGGCTGCTACCAATGCCGTTGTTGCCCGGATGGAAGGGTAAGCCAAACCATGAACCATGTCAAAAATCCAGTGGCACCAGGCTGCAGGAATGATAGGTCTTGGCCGCCCGGTAGACACGTCACAAAGGACCGTGGTGTCAGCGGTGCCCGAATCGCACATACTCCAACAACAGGCCTGAGATGGCGGTGCGGTAGGCGAGCATCTCCTCATCCTCTCGATGGGAGGCCGCCACAGACGTGTAGTCGACACCTTGGGCCAGATGGCATTGATGGCGGTGCGGGACAACACATCTGTGACCCGATTGTTTTTGCCTGCCATGTGTTGGAGGCAAGTCGTGAACTAGGAGATGTAGGCCAAGTGATGATGCTGCCGGGATGACCAGGGATCAGACACCTTGTCAAAGGCAAACGTGAGTGGTTTGTGGTCGGTGAAAGCTGTGAAACCTCTGCCCTCGAGGAAGTAATGGAAATGCCGGATGGCCAGGTGGAGCACGAGGAGCTCCCGGCTGGAAGCGCTGTATTTCTGCTCTGGGTGGTCTCAGGTGACGACTGAAAAAAGCGAGGGGCTACCAGCTTCCATCGATCAGTTGCTCCAGCACTCTGCCCAGGGCTGTGCCAGATGCGTCAACCGTGAGATCAAATCCAAAATAGGCCGTTTTGGATCATCGGTGTCATCACTGTTAGAAACATAGAAACATAGAAATTAGGTGCAAGAGTAGGCCATTCGGCCCTTCGAGCCTGCACCACCATTCAATATGATCATGGCTGATCATCCAACTCAGTATCCCGTACCTGCCTTCTCTCCATACCCTCTGATCCCCTTAGCCACATCTAACTCCCTCTTAAATATAGCCAATGAACTGGCCTCGACTACCCTCTGTGGCAGGGAGTTCCAGAGATTCACCACTCTCTGTGTGAAAAAAGTTCTTCTCATCTCGGTTTTAAAGGATTTCCCCCTTATCCTTAAGCTGTGACCCCTTGTCCTGGACTTCCCCAACATCGGGAGCTGTTGAGGTCCACGCGTTGTGTAAACACTCTGTTTAATAATTAACCAATACAGCCCTGTCGCTCACGCGCGCATCCAGTTAATATTTATCTACTACTGTGCCGTCGCTCGCGAGCACACGAGTTCCACTCCAACTGTCAATCCTTCGAATTCCAACTGCCACTTTTGGATTCCTGGTGACCCTGACGTGATAACCCCCAGTTCACAATGGCCAGCCACAAGCATGGGGTGAAGCTACACCGTGTTCATTAACAACTGAAATTGTGTTTAGGTTATTTTAAAGAAAAAACGCGATTTACATTGAGAATTACATTTTTTTTTTAAATCGCCATTTTCATTGAGATTGATTTTATTCCAAAAACCCCCCTCATTTTTTTCCGTTCATTAACAACTAAAATTGTGTTTAGGCTATTTTTTTAACATCATGCCAAGAGGGAAGAAAGTAGTTGCAGGATGGTCAAGCAACGACGCAAAGAGACGTTGAGAAGCAGCAAGAAGAAGGGAACAAGAGACGCAACAAGAAAGAACTCAACGTCTTGATGATCAACGAGAAAGAATGCGAAACAGAAGGGAAGAAGAGAGGCAACAAGAACGAATAGAACGTCTCGAGTTTAGTTTACGCACGCCTTACTCACCATTCAAATGGTATAGATAAGTGGTAGAATATGGGGTGAATCTGTGCAAATATTGCGAGAAATTTAAAAAATGCTGCAGGGGGCAAACTGATGGGAAAGAAAACAGGTTTTTTTGGAGATGATTTTAAGTTGAATTAATTCAAAGGGTGCAGTTCAATTTGGTCCACAACGTATTAACTTCAGATTTATGGTCATCGGTCACAAATATCTTAGGAAAACCTTGAAGACGTCCCCAGGAATTAAGCAAACCATTTTACAAGGCCTACCCATTGACTCAAGTATGAATGATAGTGAATGTCTGGGTTACTGGAACATTAATTTGGCAGTCAGATCATTGGAACAGGCTCACAGCCACAGAGTGGCAAAGGAAAATATGCATAGGGTTTCTTGCTTCACTTTCCAATAAAGTCATTCTGAAAGGCATCAATATAAGGAGAGAAGGATAAGCCTCAGTTTTGATACCCTTGGAATAGTCTCTTCACACTCTAAACTCTGTCAGAGTAAACATGAACAATTATTAAAAGGGAGATATGTTTAAAATGTAGTTTAGGGCATTAGTCCCTTGTTGAAAAGGCAGGCTGACAACTGCCAATGTTACTTCTAAGCCAGCTGCTGGAAAATGACATTAGAGTACCCCCGAGCTGACTTATCTGCTAATTTCCCTCCCTCACATGGGAAAGGGACTGAACAACTGGCATTCTATGTTCTTCTGTTCTGAACAGCACATGTAAAACAGCACCACAGTAAATACATTCCCTAGGTCTCTACTCTTGTTATAATAAACTATTGCCAATAAAAAAGCCTAAAATTTACACATCTTGATATTTTTTTTATTCCAACTACAAATTTCCTTCCTTTGATTCCTATTACCGCTGTACAATTTCACAAACATCCTATAGCATTTCATTCGCGTACTAATTTTTTGTGTATTCACAGTAAATGTTGGTAAAATTGTGTGTGTAGTTGAATTATAGCCAACTCCAGAGCCTACAAAAACATACTGCCACCACAGGTTATAAAACGGGAGTTTAAGAATGGGAACTCCAATTTTCTTCTACATAAAAATGCCCAATTGTAATATTTCTGATTTACACCTTGACTATAGTCGGTTACCTCAAAGTAGATTGAAGATTGGACCAATGACTGTCAAGGTCCATGGTTTAGTTAACCACTGGAAAAATTAGCTAGGGTATTAGTATTGACTCATTATTGTCAAGATTCAAGAGAGTTTATTGTTACGTGTCCCAGATAGGACAATGAAATTCTTGTTGCTTCAGCACAACAGAATATAATAATAATAATCTTTTATTGTCATTGCACATAAGCGCAACGAGATTTGGTATGCAGCTTCCAACCGATGTCATAACATAAATAACTAATAAAATTTGGATTTAGATATTGATATACCGAGAACATGGATTGTAAAAAGAACAGTAAAACAGTCAAAACAGTTCAACAGACTAAAGTGCAGATGTGTCTGTGCGACGTGACCATCCGAGGGAGACAGTCCAGGGGGGACACTCAGCAGGGCCGGTTCAGAGCCGCTATAGCTCTGGGAATGAAGCTGTTCGTGAGTCTGGAGGTTCGGGCGTAGAAATAGGCATAAATAAATACGGAATAGATCAGTGTGACCATATGAATATATATATACACCCACATAAATAACCAGATAAAGTGCAATGGGCTATTTAACGATCAGAGTTTTGTTTGAGTTGAGTTTAATAGCCTGATGGCTGTGGGGAAGTAGCTATTCCTGAACCTGGATGTTGCAGATTTCAGGCTCCTGTACCTTCTACCTGAAGGCAGCGGGGAGATGAGTGAGTGGCCAGGATGGTATAGGTCTTTGATGATGTTGGCAGCCTTTTTGAGGCAACGACTCCGATGGATCCCCTCGATGGTGGGGACGTCTGAGCCTATGATGGACTGGGCAGTGTTTACAACTTTTTGCAGTCTTTTACGCTCCTGGGCGCTCAAGTTGCCGAACCAAGCCACGATGCAACCGGTCAGCATACCCTCTACTGTGCACCTGTAGAAGTTTGAGAGAGTCCTCCTTGACATACCGACTCTCCGTAATCTTCTCAGGAAGTAGAGGCGCTGATGTGCTTTCTTTATAATTGCATCCGTGTTCTCGGACCAGGAGAGATCTTCAGAGATATGCACGCCCAGGAATTTGAAGCTCTTGACTCTCTTCACCATTGATATAAACGGGACTATGGGTCCCCATACTACCCCTTCCAAAGTCCCCAATCAGTTCCTTGGTTTTGCTGGTGTTAAGAGCCAGGTTATTGTGCTGGCACCATTTGATCAAACGGTCGATCTCACTTCTATACTCTGACTCATGTCCATCAGTGATACGTCCCACAACAGTGGTGTCATCAGTGAACTTGATGATGGAGTTCGCACTATGACCAGCAACGCAGTCATGAGTATAGAGTGAGTACAGCAGAGGGCTGAGCACGCAGCCTTGAGGTGCTCCCGTGCTGATTGTTATCGAGACTGACACATTTCCACCAATACGGACAGACTGTGGTCTGTGAATGAGGAAGTCGAGGATCCAATTGCAGAAGGATGCGCAGAGACCCAGTTCTGAGAGTTTGGTAACCAGCTTGGAGGGGATGATTGTGCTAAATGCCGAGCTGTAGTCAATGAATAACAGCCTGACATATGAGTTTTTGTTGTCCAAGTGGTCCAGAGTGGAGTGGAAAGCCAGCGAGATCACATCCACATCTACTGTTGTGGCGGTAAGCGAACTGCAGTGGGTCCAGGTTTTTCTCGAGATACGAGTTGATTTGCGCCATGATCAACATCTCAAAGCACTTCATCACCACCGACGGTAGTGCCACTGGTCGATAGTCATTGAGGCACCTTGCTCTTCTTGCTCATAATTGATGCCCTTTTAAAGCAGGTGGGATCCTCAGACCTCAGAAGTGTGAGGTTGAAAATGTCCGTAAAAACTCCAGCCAGTTGGTCCGCACATGTTTTTAGAACACGACCGGGTATGCCATCAGGTCCGGGCGCTTTCCGGGGGTTCACTCCTCTGAAGTACAGATACAGCGAAAACTTTGTTCTGGCAAATCATACCATTCACAAGCCTATTAGACAGCACAATAGAGAAAGTACGTACAGAATATGGTATTACAGCTACAGAGAAAATGTAGACAAAATAAAGAAAGTTAACAAGGAGCGCAACGAGGTAGATTGGAAGATCAGGAATCCAACCCCTAGCATACGAGGTCCATCCTAGAGTCTGATTTCAGCGGGGATGAAACTTTTCTGATTCTGCCGCTTACTGTTCTGAACTGGCCAGTTGTAAAAACTGTGCAGGTATGGAAACCATCTTACAAAACCTAAGTAGTTTAAACGTACCCATCTAACATAGTTTCAAGAACAGTATGTGCAAATGAACTTAATATAATTTAATCACTTTTGTAAAATATTGTAGGCGGCTTAGAACAGTTAAACCATTCTCGTCATCTGAACAAGCCACCCAGGTTGTCAATTTTCTTGCAACTTACGATGCATCACAAATACAGTATCCCTTTAACTCAAGTCGTCAACCATTTTGCCTGTAACTCTTTGCTTGAATCTCTTTATTACTACAATATCTATTTGAATGTCATTAATAATACCCATTTGGGATGATGATCATGTTGTATTGTTCCCCTTCTCATCTGCACTGTAACATTTGGCATACATGACCACACCACCTTCCCTCAACATCTCATTCTCATTAACTGCCTCAACCTGGTTGTTTCTTTTTATCCAATGAAACTCATAGCATCTCCATCAATGCCTCCTCTTTTCAGCTAAACAGCAATTGTCATGTTACCGTAAAGAACTAGAGGATGTGATAACAAGGAATTGTAGATGCTGATTATACCAAACATTGACTTAAAAGGCTGGAGTAGCTCAGCAGGTCAAGCAGCATCCATGCAGAACAAGGATAGGCGACGTTTCGGGTCGGAACCCTTCTTGAGACACCTTATTTCACCTTCAGTTTGGCTTTCTTCCCAACCAATTGTTCAAGCGCTTTTGATTGCAACATGCGCCTTAATTTAGTTCAACAAAGAAACTGACAAGTTACTAAAGAATTCAAAGGTACACAAAAATGCTGGAGAAACTCAGCGAGTGCAGCAGCATCTATGGAGCGAAGGAAATAGGCGACGTTTCGGGCCGAAACGCTTCTTCAGACTGATGGGGGGGGTGGGGGGGAGAAGGAAGGAAAAAGGGAGGAGGAGGAGCCCGAGGGCGGGGGGATGGGAGGAGACAGCTCGAGGGTTAAGGAAGGGGAGGAGACAGCAAGGGCTAGCAAAACTGGGAGAATTCAACGTTCATGGCACCGGACGCAAGCAACCCAGGCGGAATATGAGGTGCTGTTCCTCCAATTTCCGGTGTTGCTCACTCTGGCAATGGAGGAGACCCAGGACAGAGAGGTCGGATTGGGAATGGGAGGGGGAGTTGAAGTGCTGAGCCACCGGGAGTTCAGGTAGGTTATTGCGGACTGAGCGGAGGTGTTCGGCGAAACGATCGCCCAACCTCCGCTTAGTCTCCCCGATGTAAATCAGCTGACATCTAGAGCAGCGGATGCAGTAGATGAGGTTGGAGGAGATACAGGTGAACCTTTGTCGGACCTGGAACGACTGCTTGGGTCCTTGAATGGAGTCGAGGGGGGAGGTGAAGGGACAGGTGTTGCATTTCTTGCGGTTGCAACGGAAAGTTTAGTAACTCTGACAAGTTACTAAAGAACTTGTCAGAGCATCCTGATTTCCATTGACACACTGTCTATCACTATTATCCAAGAACATGATACTGGCTTACAGATGAATACTGAAAAACATTCAACATTACCATATACCATGCTTTTTGACTTATCCCTCAACCGAAACAATATCTGGTTTGTCGGGAAGCATTCAGTCTGAGGTGAGATGCAATCTCCTCCAAATAAAAATGTCAGAAGACTTAGAGTACATCTTTAGTTTCTACCACAAACTCTATTGTTAGTTATTCATTCCACTTACTATCGATGGGGCATTTTGGTCAGCGTGGGCAAGTTAGGCCAAAGGACCTGCTTGTGTTGTATAACTTTATCGCAACCATTGTTACGGGCTGAATCATATTGTTGACATAATCAGCGTCCTCCATAAGCCTGACCTCTTATTCATCATCACAAAGACGGTCTACATCCACCTCTTTTATCAGTCACCTTTGACATGGCATTTGTCAGACAAGCTATGTCAAAGGAGACACAAGGATCTGCAGATACATACAGCATGGAAACAGGTCCTTTGGTCCACTGAGTCCATGAAGATCAGCGATCGCCTGTAAACGAGTTCTATCCCACACTCGGGAAAGTTTACAGAAGCCAATTAACTTACCAACCTGCACGTCTTTGCAATGAGGGAGGAAACTGGAGCTCCCGGAGAAAACCACGCGGTCTCAGGGAGAATGTGCAAACTCCATATGGACAGCACTCAAGGTCAGGATCGAACCTGGGTTTCAAGTGCTGTAAGGCAGCAACTCTAACTCTGTGCCACTGCGTCACCCTTCATGGGGCAGCATGGTCAGCATCTATGATACTTTAATCTCAATGGTTGTAGTAACTCAGTGGGTCAGATGCATCTCTGGAGACATGGATAGGCAAATGATTTGGGTTGGGATCCTTCTTTAAACTGATTGTATGGGCAGTTAGAAGAGAAGGCTGGAAAATAAGTGATTGGCAGAAGGGTAGACAAAGGCTAGAGGTGAAAAGGTGACAAAACCCCATCAAATGAGGAGTGAAATGTAAAGCCTGAGGGAGGGATTTACATAGAAACATAGAAAATAGGTGCAGGAGTAGGCCATTCGGCCCTTCGAGCATGCACCGCCATTCAATATGATCATGGCTGATCATCCAACTCAGTATCCTGTACCTGCTTTCTCTCCATACCCCCTGATCCCTTTAGCCACAAGGGCCGCATCTGACTCCCTCTTAAATATAGCCAATGAACTGGCCTCAACTACATTCTGTGGCAGAGAATTCCAGAGATTCGCCTCTCTCTGTGTAAAAAATGTTTTTCTCATCTCAGTCCTAAAAGATTTCCCCTTTATCCTTAAACTGTGACCCCTTGTTCTGGACTTCCCCTTGTTACAGTGCCCTCCATAATGTTTGGGACAAAGACCCATCATTTATTTATTTGCCTCTGTACTCCACAATTTGAGATTTGTAAAAGAAAATAAATCACATGTGGTTAAAGTGCACATTGTCAGATTTTTAAAAAAGGCCACATTTATACATTTTGGTGGCAAAAACAGGAAAGTAGACTATTATCTGAATGGTGGCCGATTAGGAAAAGGGGAGATGCAACGAGACCTGCGTGTCATGGTACACCAGTCATTGAAAGTAGGCATGCAGGTGCAGCAGGCAGTGAAGAAAGCGAATGGTATGTTAGCATTCATAGCAAAAGGATTTGAGTATAAGAGCAGGGAGGTTCTACTGCAATTGTACAGGGTCTTGGTGAGACCACACCTGGAGTATTGCGTACAGTTTTGGTCTCCTAATCTGAGGAAAGACATTCTTGCCAGAGGGAGTACAGAGAAGGTTCACCAGACTGATTCCTGGGATGGCAGAACTTTCATATGAAGATAGACTGGATAGACTTGGCTTGTACTAGTTAGAATTTAGAAGATTGAGGGGGGATCTTATAGAAACTTACAAAATTCTTAAGGGGTTGGACAGGCTAGATGCAGGAAGATTGTTCCCGATGTTGGGGAAGTCCAGAACAAGGGGTCACAGTTTAAGGATAAGGGGGAAGCCTTCTCTCCTCCATACTTTGCTCTTGCCATCACTCTGATACAAGTTAATCTTCATCTCATCTGTGCACAAAACTTTTTTCCAGAACTGTGGTTGCTGTTTTAAGTACTTCTTGGCAAACTGGCCATCCTATTTTTGTGTCTAACCAATGGTTTGCATCTTGCAGTGTAGCCTCTGTATATCTGTTCATGAGGTCTTCTGCGGACAGTGGTCATTGACAAATCCACACCTGATTCCGGAAGAGTGTTTCCGATCTGTCAGACAGGAGTTTGAGGATTTATTTTTTATTATAGAGAATTCTTCTGCTGTGGAGGTCTTCAGGGCCTGTCCGACTTTCACGACCTTTTTTATTCGTGAGCATTTTTCATCATGTTGAAAAAATGTCCCGACCTACTTGATGCCACGGGTACCTATGAATAGCATCACGACCTACCTACGGCCATGCTGCGAGTATGAGTCAAGGGCAAACTCGGCAGAGGTCGTGAAAGTGGGACAGGCCCTTTACTTGGCCTGCCAGTTCTTTTGCGATTAGCAAGCACACCAGTGCTCTTTCTTCTTAATGATATTCCAAACAGTTGATTTTGGTAAGCCTAAGGTTTGGGTGACGTCTCTAACAGTTTTATTCTTGTTTCTCAGTCTCATAATGGCTTCTTTGACTTCATTGGCACAACTTTGGTCCTCATGTTGAAAAACAGCAATAAAAGTTTCCAAAGGTGATGGAAAAACTGGAGGAAAGACTGGGTGCTGAGAGCTCTCTTTTACCTGCATTGAGGAAGCATTTAAACACACCTGAGCAATTACAAACACATGTGAAGCCATGTGTCCCAAACATTATGGTGCCCTGAAATGGGGGGGGGGGGTAACTACGTATAAACACAGCTGTAATTTATACACGGTGAAACCAAAATGTATAAAAATACTCTTTAATAAAATCTGACAATGTGCACTTTAATCACATGTGATTTTTTTTTCTATTACAAATCTCAAATTGTGGAGTACAGAGGCAAATCAATAAATGATGGGTCTTTGTCCCAAACATTATGGAGGGCACTGTTGGAGGAAGGGGACAAGAGATGGGGGAAAGAGAGGCAGAATAATGGGAGAAGTTGGCGCACACCAGGGTGGGGGAGGCACAGGAGAGAGGAGGAAGGGGGGGGGGGGGGGGGGTAATGTTATTTAAAAGTGGAGAATTCAATATTCATACCATTGGGCTCTGGAGGCCCAGGTCAGAAAGGTCGGTATGGGAAGGAAGGTAAAATGGTCAGCAACCAGGAGATCCAGCAGGCCTTGGCAGATCGATTTAAACCAAGCTCTTTAATTATGTTTATGGTAAATAATTTTGTTTTTTTGTCTAATTATACCACTATGATGCATTTGGGATTAAAAAATTATAAATTATTGGGTTGTAAAAAGGCACACGAGGAGGACTTCTGGTTGACTGTGCTTGTACAAGTGATTTGAAAGAAGGTGCCTATCAGGTTAATTCTACTCTTTTTTCCAAAATTCAACAAATACGTCCATTTCCATTTCCACTGTGTGCACTGCACTCAGATGGCGGGGGAGGGGGTGTGTAATTTGCTCCCACCACCAGTCTCCTCTTACCATGGAGTCACAAAGCTACAGAGCACGGTCTACTGTATCCACTGTTCCAGGTGCGGACTCCTATATATCGTCAAGACCAAGCGCAGACTCGGCGATTGTTTTGTTGAACACCTCTGCATAGTCCGCCTAAACCTACCTGATCTGCTGTTTGCTAAACAAATTTAACCCCACCCCACACTGACCTTTCTGTCCCAGGCTTACTCCACATTCAGAGTGAGGCCCAGCACAAATTGGAGGAACAGCATCTAATATTTCGCCTGGACAGCTTACACCCCAACTGTATGAAAATTGACTTCTCTAACTTCAAGTAACCATTACATTTTATGTCTGTATGCATCATTGTCACCTTCTCCAAGCTAACTATGATTTATTCCACATTTTCCTTGACCCCCCATCTCTTTTGATGTCTTGTTTTCACACCTTATCCTTCCTTATCTCTGTGCTTTCCTCTCCCCTGACTCAGTCTTAAGGGTCTCAACCTGAAACTTCACCCATTCCTTCTATCTGGAAATGCTGAGTTACTCCAGCATTTTGTGTCTATCTTCTGTGTCAAACATTCTTTGATTTGTCTCTCTCATTTAATAGGACACAAACGGTGCTATACAAATGCAAGTTACAGGCAGTGCTAAAATCTCAGTATCATTTGTGAGGATACAAAACGTGATTGTTAATACATTTGCTAAATAACATTTCTGGACGTTAAGAAATAAAATAGTTTTATATGACAATAAAAGGGAAGCATCACCAAGCACTAAACAAAACTATGACAGTTGTGGAACTGTTTAAAAAGTAATAATTATCCATTTTGACTCATTGTGCAATTTTAAAATTCAACAGTCAATTTATACAGTCAATAAAACGTTCAGAAGCTGGGATACCCGTGAGCGAGCAAGCAGCATTGACTGGTGGTGACAACAACCTGGCACTCCTTCAGGTTTAGTAACTGGACGCAGCAAACACTCATCTGGAAATACCCATAACTAGCAGCTTTCCCATTTAAGTTTCTTACACTCTGCTTCCCCGAAGGAAAAAAATACTCCTCTCACACACATTGGGAGAGTTATCCTTCCACCGCAGCCACCATATTTGTTTCCTAAATCAAACCAGAATCACGACGCTGCTCCTCGGCGCAATCTGCGACGTTACTGACAAAAAATAAGTCCCAGGTCGGACTCGACCGTTCGCAGGCCTTTTACTATTTCGCAAAAGGATATAAATCGAAAGCGCTAATACATAAAGATATGCGTTTACAAATAAAACCCACACACACACCAAGATATGTTTCCCCCGCGCCCCCCCCCGAGCAGCAGGATGCGAGCGGCCGCCATTTTGTGCGAGGCGAGCTCGGCCGGTGTGCGGGCGAGGGGGGAGGGGTGTCGTGTAATGGTTGAATAGGGGCACCCCCTCCCGGGGCCCAGGCTGTGGTGGCCGGTTTGCTTGAGACGAGGCGCTATTGTCTCGCTTCTCGGAGGGAGGCTCGAGCCGCTGCTGTTCGGTGCCTTTGGCTGCCGCCAACACCAGCCCCGCCGGGGTGATTTTAATCCCTCTGTGCGCCTTTCTCTCTTCCTCTCTTTCGTGTGTGTGTGTGCGTTTGTTCCCTCCCCCCCTCCTTTTTCTGTGCGAGAGTGTTGAGTCGAGTGACTGCATGGAGCCGCTTACAACACCGCAGCCCGTGTAACAGCGTCAAAAAGCAGCAGCAGCAAAACACACACATACACACACAAACCACAACAGTGCCACACAATAGAGAACAAGATGTAAGTTTTTGCTTTTCTGTATTTTTTTTAATTCTTCATCTGGCGATCGGAAGAATCCTGAACCGAGTCGTTACTCATTTTTTTCCCTTTTTTCTCATTCCTTCTTAAAACTTTCGCACTCGCTCCACCATCAATGACTGAGCGGCAGGGGAATGGCACTCTCCTTTAGACATTGAAGGAAGTTTGTTTGAGAGGTCTATTTTTTTTTGTTCGTTTGTTTTTTTGTACACATACACACAATAACAATGAAAAAGATGGCAAATTCGACGGGGAAATTGCAGCCTTCAGAGCCGCGGAGAAAAAGACTGGCGTTCTTGGAGGAGCTGCGGCAATTTCACCAGAACAGAGGGTAAGAAATAACAGGCGGCGTTTTATACCTGACGGAGGGGAACCTAAAACTTTTTTTTGAAATGAAAAACACTTGGCTGATTATCCTATGTCTTCTTTCAGGACACCTTTTAAAAAAATCCCAATAGTGGGTGGCAAAGAACTAGATCTTCACGCTCTCTATACCAGAGTCACCGGTCTAGGTGGATTCGCCAAGGTATTTATCTTTACGGGATGTAATTTTTGTTCCTCTCTAGTTGTAGGCGAAAGATGTTTATTGATTATTTTTGTAAATTAATTTATGTTTGTAAAGAATTGAGGTTGTGTGGCAGAGAGATGTGAATGGCATTTGTTGCATGTAAGGCAAGCCTGCCTGGCCTGGTGCGTGGGGCTGAGCTGCTGCTTCACTGAGCGCACTTCAGCGAAGTCAAAATTAGCGGGCATGTTTAACATCGATAATCGTGAGTGTGCCTGGGGTAGGAAATGCTCTTCAGGGGACCGGCTCGCACCATTTGTTTGCCTTTATCCTGGACGGATCGAGTGAGACGGACCTTCGTATTTCTTCGCCGTGTCAGGCTTCGTGGTACAGGGGAAACTTGTAGGCCTCATATTAGGCCCATAGGATGATTAGGACGGAGAAAATGTAATATCTTTATGATTTTGTAGTCTTATGAAAACAAGTAAAGTAGATAAGATTTTGGGGCTTAGGAGCTCGTGGTGTAAAATAGTGCCGGTCGCGTTATTAATATGGACAAAGGAACAGATGGTGTATTCTGATATCTGATAATATGTGTGCGCATATTAATCAGTATTATTGTTTTTGGGGCAGGTAACCGATAAGAACAAATGGTCACAGATAATAGAGGAGTTAAACTTTCCTAAAGGTTGCTCGAATGCATCATTTGCCTTAAAGCAATATTACTTACGGTAAGGTTTATATTGTGTATTCGTTATATTTAAAGTACGTATGTATACCTGTTTAAAATAGGGTAAAGGATTCCAGTATCTAAGACTACAATTGTATGCTTTTTCATCATTTCGTTCTTTTAAAATACAAAGATGATTGTAATATTGTTATTTCTAAAATGCAGAAACATTAAGGATATTGATGTCTGATCTGTGGTTCACCCTGTGCTTTGTTCAAATGTATTTTGAAGAGTTGAGCAAACTTGTTGAGCATACTGTACAAAATGTTGTACAGGTGTGTGACCCACATTTATAGTAACAGTTTGCAGTTGTGCAGTTCTGTCGTATTTACAGCTAGTATACAAACTACTTGGAAATAAATAGCCTAATTATCTAACAAAAATGCAGGTGCTGCCTGTTAGTACATTTGGTTGGCAAAGCTGAACTTAGAAGCTAAGTTATTTTTATTTTTTAAATGTGGCATATTTTTGTTGCTGTAATTCTTTAATGTTTTCTATTGATATTGTGAATTATGTGTAAATGTTCAACTTTTTTTACCATTGTGACATGCTAGGCCATTTATGGTATGCCCCTCTAGGGGTGATAAAAACAATGCTGATTGTTCTGCCTTTCAGCCTTATTGTAATAAAATACTTCAAAATAGTAACTGAGCAGAACAGGTAGATGGCTTTGAAGAATTTTCATTGGCTAATTGAATGATGAAAATAGGAGTGAGAAAGTTAAGGTGGGTAGGAGGCAATTTCTAGTTAAAGGTCAAAAGAGAAATTTGTACTTTTGGAATCTTTTGATTATCAAGTAGTCAGGTATGTACAACTCATTTAAATATTAGTACCAATCAATGGTTTCATGTACACTGGATTTAAGTAAAATATGACAATGATAAGTTTAAAGCAAGTTGTGCAACAGCTGTTGTGATTGTGTTTATTATGATATTGGAATCTGCTGGCTGTGGTGCATTTAAAATTTTAATAAAGTACTGTACTATGATATTTTATGGTAAATGTTGAATTTTATAGTAGTTGTTGAATTCAAGACACTAAACTTCTGCCTGGTTACTTTGTCCAGTACATGTCCAGTTTTAGTAATGTAGTAGGTACACAAAAATGCTGGAGAAACTCAGAGGTGCAGCAGCATCTATGGAGCGAAGGAAATAGGCAACGTTTCAGGCTGAAACGTTGCCTATTTCCTTTGCTCCATAGATGCTGTTGCACCCGCTGAGTTTCTCCAGCATTTTTGTGTACATTCGATTTTCCAGCATCTGCAGTTCCTTCTTAAACACTTAGTAATGTAGTAGAACAGCACATACTCAAATTAATTTGGGAGTATTTGCAACAATGAAATTGCTTCATTTATCAAATTGCCATGTTTTTTCATGAATGTTAAATTGCTTGTGCAGAAAGTTAGGATTATGATATTCTTGCATACATGGAGTCATAGAGTGATACAGTGTGGAAACAGGCCCTTCAGCCCAACTCGCCCACACCGGCCAACAATGTTCTAGCTACATTAGCCCCACTTGCCTGCGCTTGGTCCATATCCCTCCAAACCTGGCCAATCCATGTACCTGTCCAACTGTTTCTTAAACGATGGGATAGTCCCAGCCTCAACTACCTCCTCTGGCAGCTTGTTCCATACATCCACCGCCCTTTGTGTGAAAAAGTTACCCCTCGGATTCCTATTAAATCTTTTCCCCTTCACCTTGAACCTATGTCCTCTGGTCCTCGATTCCCCTACTCTGGGCAAAAGACTCTGTGCATCTACCCGATCTTCCTCTCATGATCTTATACACCTCTATAAGATCACCCCTTATCCTCCTACACTCCATGGAATAGAGACCCAGCCTAAACCTCTCCCTACAGCCCACACCCTCTAGTCCTGGCAACATCCTCGTAAATCTTTTCTGAACCCTTTCAAGCTTGACAATATCTTTCCTATAACAAGGTGCCCATAACTGAACATAATATTCTAAATGCGTTCTCACCAACTTGCTCTCAGTGGTTTCCTTTTACTATCATGGTATCCCTGGATGAATATGGTGGAATGTTTTAAATTAGACATGAAACTTTTTTGATGCAGTGTAATAAAAAAAAAGTGTAATATTTTATCATTTTTCCTCATTTTAGCATTTTATCCATTGAAATATTTTCACATTTCCAAGCTGTATTAGAA